>NC_047111.1:7345816-7634310 GCF_902500255.1 Thalassophryne amazonica | reverse complement strand
AAGCAGTTTGAACATAATAGTTTTGAGTTTGTAGCGTCAACAGCAGATGCTACTATTACTGTGAACACCCCCTTTTCTACTTTTTTTTTGTTACTTATAGCCCAATAGTAATACTAATTAATTACTTACCAGTAGTAGTTCAAATAGTACTGACAGGGGTGGTGGCGAAGTGGTTAATGCGCTTGGTTTCAGTGCAGAAGGCTCCAGGTTCAAATCCCACCCCTGTCACATTTCTCCATGTAATGTGGAGTTGCATCAGGAAGGCATCCGGCGTAAAACCTGTGCCAATTCAACATGCAGATCCACCTTGGATTTGCTGTGGCGACCCCAAGTGCAAACAAGGGAGCAGCCAAAGGGACTTACTTTAGTAGTACTAATAGTACTATTATTCTGAACACTACTGTGTGTATATGTGTGTATATATATGTATATATATATTGCATCATAAACATGCTGACAATTATGAAGTTAATTTATATTTAGAAATGTTACATGCTAGAAACTTTCTCATGGTTAAATAATGGTTGCTTTACTGGCCTTTATCTCTGGGATTTCCAAACTGTGGCTTCAAAGGTACTGCACGTGGACTGTGAGGGGACATTAATTAAAAATGAAATGCACTAAAACCTTTTTGATTGTTCAGTTTTGTAAGAAAGTGAAAAATGATAAAAATTACTTTTTAAAAATGTAATCAGAATTGCTGTATTTTATCGAGTGCATGTCGCATCACCTCTCAAACACTAAAAGAAATGCAACTTGTGCTACAGAAAATACAATGATCAAACAAAGCCATGGAATTCAAATTATTTGTTAAAACTCAATCTAAATCTAATCTAAATTGATCTGAACTAGTTTAGCATGTCACGTTTTTGGGTTTTTTTTTTTTTTTGGGTGCAGTAACACCAAAATATTTATGTCTGAACTGTGGGGAATCACTATTGGTGTCTTTGTTTGATCTTTTAGCTGAATTTGAAGTTGGAGTCATGTGGAGCAGACACGGGGAATGTTCGCCACTGTCTTGCCCACGGGATGTTCGTCAACGCTGCAGAGCTGCAGCCTGACGGCAGCTACGTGACTCTGGACACGCACCAGCCCGTGGCCATCCACCCGTCCTCCGTCCTCTTCCATGCCAAGCCTGCATACGTGGTCTTCAATGAGCTGCTGCACACTTCCCGTTGCTACATGAGGGACCTGTGTTTGGTGGATGCTGATTGGCTGCTGGATGCTGCGCCAGAGTACTTTGGCCGCAAGCTCCGCCCCACCAAAAGCTAGCCAATGGCGAAACAGGAATCAGCACTTTCAAAGGACCTTTCCTCCACTCATTCAGCGAGAGGAACAATTCACTCTTCTGACAACTTGAATAATGACAGTTGTTTTATACAAATGCAAAATAACATTTTTCCGTGCAGTAAACGTCTCTGGGTTTCTCTACCTCTCAGCTTGCACCCGTCACCACAGACCAAATCCGCATTTTGTTGCCTCACATCTCTAATTTTAAAGCCCAATTTATGCTACTCCGTATCCGCAGGTCCATAGCCATGCAGAGTCTTCTGCGTTGTTGCGAATCCCCTCCGAGCACATCTGTAGCCTGACGTGCACCTCCCAAAAACTGAAACGCCACATCGTGACTACACAGGTTGTGATTGGTCCACTAACTACATCATTTCTGCAGTCTCACTTTTCAGGTTTCACAATCAACGATTTTGATGGCATAGTAGGCCAGTCTTCACGAAAAATGTCAAGCCCCCTGCTGTTCTGGTGGTGAATTGCATTGCAACACTCACCAACCGCAACGGAGAAATTCGAAAGGTTCAGGATTGTGTTGAAGTGATGATGTGGCTACGGAATTACAGAGTAGTAGAAGCATAAAAAGGCCATTACTCCTACTTTCCAAACTGGTGTTATTTGAACATGCTGTTTCATTGCATGTTTCACCAGCACAGATAAGCTTGTAGGAAAACAGGATTGTTAATTACTGTCATTTTCCAAATGTTCACAAAATGTGAAATATTTATTATATTCTGTGTCAGACAGGTTAAATCTGTAAAGCCCCAGTCACACTGTGACTGATCAAGGAAATGTATGAGGAGCTGATGCTATACATTTGTTTATTTTTGTCTGATAAGTCCTTTTCCCATCTGTTATAATAAGTTCCTTCTCAGATGATGACAGCCACGTTCATCAGAAAGTTTTGTGCGTGTTCAAAACTTTGAGCGGAGATCAGGCGGAGAGCTTTCCCGCTGTCTGCATGTGTGTTTGCTGTTTTGTCCTCTGCTTCATTTGTTTTTCCTGTGGATGTCCAACGGATCATTCTGGGCTTTTGATTGGCTAAAGCTGCAGCACAAGCGAAGAAAGGACCAATGTAGCAACAACGTGGAGCCGTAACTCCATGTCTTGAAGACAACGATATGTCTGTCTCTCTCCCCCCTTTTCTTTCTCTTTCTCTGTTAGCAAGGAGGTGGGGCGAAGTTGTTTGTATTTCCACATGAGCAGTGAGGAAATATGATGTCATGCTTTCAGACCATGACAAACTCTGCTCAGATCCAGCATAAATGTCTATAAACTGGAAAAAATCCTCAGTGCAGATATCATTGGAAATGTGATGTTGCCTGTCCATTAGCATCCCAATTCCATGGGGAACTGACAAATTTGTCAACAGACAAAATATTTAAATATTTAACATTCTTTTACTCTGTCAGAGTGTAACACAGCTTTAAGCATTTGTAGACCTGTTTTGGAGGTGGAGAGTTAAACAACATTGACTGTAATTTTGCCACCAAAGTTCAGCTTTAAAAGAAGTTTTTAGATTGGCTTCTGTGCGTATTTGATAATATTCAACCTGTTCGTGTGTGTGTGTGTGAGAGAGAGAGAGAGACTGACTGATATTGCAAAGATTATATATTTTCCTCAGTCTTTACAACAACTATGTAAATGAGGGGGAAAAAACATGACACAAAAACTGTCAGGTCATGATCATTTAATTTTGATAATATATGTGCAGGATTAATCTTGTTTAGCTTGTGCATGACATTTTCATATTTCTGATTATATCTTAATCATTTTCTCTAATATGTGCACACTGGGGAACTTGGTGAGACCCATTCTGCACTAGAGACCATGTCCATATCTAGTTCCTGCAGAGATTAACTGCTCCTGAATGCAAATGTATGCAAAGCATGACTATAGCGATCTGATCACTCAGGTCTTCTTTACTCATTTTTTTTCCAATATAAATCTCACTATGTTGAGGAGTAGAAGGTGGATGTTTTGTTTTTTAAATACTGGTCTCAGGATTGTACAGTAGATATTATGAGTAAGTTGTGTAATTTTACTCTTTAGGGATTACAGTAGCAAGTGTTTGGGCTGTTGTGCATGAAGGTATGTGCAGTAATTGGATACATGTGGTTCATAAGGTTTTTCTCCACAAAGGAAAAGTTGAAAGAATTTTGCATGTACCATTTAAAAATTTGAGTAAATGCATATTTTTGAGGAATTTTGCAGTTGGTATTTTCTTTTACCTAACCACTGTTTGTTAAATCGGACCTCATTGTGTCACCAGATGTTTCAAAACCTTTAACAGGATTTGCCCCCTCTGGTGTTGAAACATAAACTGATTTATTATAATTATTATTATTATGAAACTGTCTAATAGAAAAATATAAACTATTAAAAAATTGATGTGTAGTTTGGAGATAGGTGTAAGGAAACACTGGACGATACAAATACACTCCCTTCAGTGCTAACTTAGCTAGTTAGCATGGAGATGAGTCGCAAATCAAGATCCAGATCACCTCCAAAATTCAGTGGAGTCTTCCATGCTCTAATACCTGTGGTGCAAATTTGGTGAGGATCTGTTAAGTAGTTTGTCCTTTTTTTTCATAATCTTTCAAAGCCTATATAAATTCTTGATCTGGATCACTTCCGAAGTTTAGTGGAGTCTTCCATGAACTAATATGTATCTGTGGTAAAATTTTGTGAAAATCCGTGCAGTAGTTTTGATGTAATCTTGCTAACAGACAGACAAACGAATATTATTATTACCTCCGCCAAGGAGGTTATGTTTTCGGTCGCGTTTGTTTGTTTGTCTGTTTGTCAGCAGGATAACTCAAAAAGTTTTGAACGGATTTTGATGAAATTTTGTGGAGTGGTTGGAAATGACAAGAGGAACAAGTGATTAAATTTTAGTGGTGATCCGGATCCCGATGCTAACGCGTTAGCATGTCTATGGCATTTTCAATGTTAAAAGTTAGCATTAAGCAGTTGTAGTTGCGGGCGGATTGCAGCGTCGGCTCGCAGCCGCCGCGACGCTCCGCCACAGGAAAAACACCTCTGTTGGAAGCCTTGAGGACAAGTTGGAACATCTCCAGCTGATAAACAATTTCTCATATACTCACTCCACTGAAAGCCATCAAAAGCCAACTGGATTTTACAAATGGTTATCAACACGGAGGTGTTTTTCCTGTGCCGCCGCGTCGGCTGTGTCCCGACGCGCGGACCCGTCCGCACGGACCCGTCCGCATGGACCCGTCCGCACGTCTATCATTTAAAAAATCTCCTTTAACAGTGGAATATCCGGATAAAATGCTGAAACCGACTTCTTCTGAAACTTCTCTGTTCTCTCACGACGTCCTGGATCAATAGAGCCTGAAATGTGGAGGTTTTCAGCTTGAAACAGGCTGACGACGGCGGCTGAGAGCGCTGAGCGACGTCTCGCTCCGTGGGAAGTCCTTAAAGCGACAGAATCACCTCAAAATCTCTCATCAGCTGTTAAAATTTTCACTGAAAACCAGCTTAATTTTTCGAACCGTGTCCACTTCGATGTGTCTCACAGGTTTAGAAAAAATTTTGATCAAACAAAGCGCCAGTCTCTCAGCAACTTCTCAGACAAAGGAATTCCGACGAGGGGCTGGACGACTCCTCCCACAAGGAGTGCTCACAGGCGAATGACGTCACCGACAGGCGTGGAAAAACTCACACATGCGCACGAGGGTTCAAGCATGTCTGACGTAAAAACATGAATGAAATCCATATAGTTTTTGAAAAAAATAAAAAGGACCTATACTTTACGGACAGACCTCGTATTGTCTGGTTTGTGGCTTCGTCTACCATGGGCACATTTTTGTGGCATTGCCGATTTGTGGTTTTTACGACAATGCTGTCCGGTTTGTGTCTTCGTCTGCCATGGGCAGACTTTTGTGCCCTTTCCGGTTTGTGGCTTTGTCTACCATCGGTTTGTGGCTTTTTAATAACAATGCTGTCCGGTTTGTGGCTTTGTCTGCCATTGGCTTGTGGCTTTTTATGACAATGTTGTCTGGTTTGTGTCTTCATCTACCATGGGCAGATTTTTTTGTGCCATTTCCGGTTTCTGCTTTTGTCCACCATTGAGCGAGTTTTGCTCTACTGCGCGGCATTTCGCTCGTATTATTAGTTCAGTTAATAGGGTTTTAAAAAGGAATAGTTTGCACCATGTGTCATGCTTATTTATCACGTTATGGGGTAACATATGTCACGTCATAGAATCCAGTGGATGTTGACATTGTTTAACCTTTACTTTTCAGACCAAGCACTCAACACAGTGAAAACTATTTCATTTACTAATCCTATTAGCTTGACCAATAATTTTCACCACCTTTTACCAAAATTGGAGCAACATTAACTTCTGACCCCTGTACAAACTGAAATTGACCTTTTCACCATTTTTTGCTTTTTTTTTTTTTTTTTTTTTAACCATATAACTCCATAGAATTCAGTTATAGATGGTCCAAACTATACCTGTTTGAAATCTTTATAAACAGACAAATAGTGTGGTATAGGTTTCAATATGAGTGGAGCATTTTTAAATTTTGACCCCTGTGCAATTCTTCAATTGACCCCCTACCTGTCGCCTATTGAAAATTCAGTTGGACACCCTGCTTTTTCAAAAGAGTAATGTCTATGGCGTATTTGTGCCAAACTTGGTGCTTGCATCACCATTTGAAGGATTCCTCTGTAAATATTCTGTCATACCATGGAATAAGTCCTGGTGCTACAGCACCTCCTCGCCACACGGGGCGCAATTAGTTACGATATAGTAACGATGTATAACATTTATTTTAATTACACAGAATTTATTATTTATAATTTCCTATTTCAGTTAGATTCAAGTGATACATGTCGTCATTGTATTTATTTATTTATTATTATTTTTGGTTTCTTAAAAAATTACTTCCGTTGTAAAGGTCATAGTTGAACGAGGTGAGTGTGTCCTTCCACACGTGTTCTGCCGTCTCACGAACCGGGAGCTCGCTGGTTATTTCGTGGCGTCAGACTCGTATGTTTTGTTTGTAAACGGTTTCGGAGCAGTATATTGTCATGTTTAAGTCCGTTGTCCGTGCGGTGGGAGCCGCTGTTCGTCTTTCCTCGGCGTCCACAGCGCGAGCCGCGCCGCTCAGCTGGCCGGCTGTGTGCGCTCCCCGCTCGGCCACAGCGCGGCCTTTCACCCGCTCCCTCTGGATGATGAGTAACAGCGGAGCTTCTTCAGGATTCAGACCCAAACTCTTCAGCTCCAAAGTGCTGAACCCGTCGATGTCGTGTGGATGTGGAGCGCTGCACACGGAAGGTAAAGTGTGAAAAGCACCGAGGAGACCTCACGATTCCGGTTCAAAGACGAATCTTCCTGTGAGGCTAAAAGAAAATAATCCAACATAGGAACATTATGTTGCTAGACTGTTACTGAGTTGATTCGTTTTCGTTAGGAAAAAAAAACAGGGCCACCTTGTGGTCCTGGTTTGGTTCATGCTGGAGTTCAGACCACGTGTCCTCCCTCATGTGGTTTTGAGGTGGGTGACGGTTTTAAAACACTACGGCTTTTTCTTCCACCAACACTGGGGAGATTTCTACAGGTTAGGAAACTATCATACCCAGACCAGGATGGATGGTTGAGTGTAGAGTCAGAGTGTTTGAGTTTGCAATTGTTCTGGATTAAGATCAAGCTCATGGCTTTCACTGTCTTCCTGGACTCGGCCATCAGAAGTTTAACTGTGTTGAAAGTGTTGAACTTGTAGATAGAACCGATCAGCTGTCATTGAGATGGTTTGGACATGTGCAGAGGAGGGACTCAGTATATAAGGAGAAAGATGCTGAGGATGGAGCCACCAAGTAGAAGGAGAAGCGGGAGGCCAAAGAGGTTTATGGATGTGGTGAGGGAGGACATGCAGGTGGTTGGTGTAACAGGAAGATTCAGAGGACAGGGTGAGATGGAAACAGTTGATCTGCTGTGGCGCCCCCTAACAGGAGCAGCCAAAAGACAAAGAAGAAAGAATGTCCACGATTTTAGGAACCTGGTGCATCCTGTTTATGCTATGACCTAAGGAGAGGAATGTCTTTGGTACTAGGTTACTTTGAAAGACTCAGATGAGGAGCATCACTACCTCTGTGACAGAATGTCAGCTACATTTCGGCCATGTGGTGCCATGTTTCTCGGGGCGTGATCCAGCAATGCAGGCACCTTGGTGTTGAGGACTTAAGCATCTGGAAAAGGTCAAGGACACGCCCATGTTCCATCAAGCAGATAGATGGGTGGGGATGAACCATTTGTCTACCTGAGTGGTTGCCATCTTTTTGTGAGCTTGTGTGCAAGTCTGTAATTGTTTTTGAGTTATTCTTTTAACAAACTGGGAGGCACAGTAGTTGGAAGATGCTGTTTTTTCACCATATGGTGGGAATCTGTATATAGGGAAAAAAATAACTTTTTGAAATGATGATTTTAAACACTTTATGTGTCATTCCAAAAATATTTTAAAATGTTATTGCAGAATATTTGTAACTATCCATCTATCTGACTTGACCTCAGACATTTAATACTTGAAATAGGGGGGAAAAGAGAAAATCTTTTACATGATTGGGATTCGAACTTTGTTACTGCTGGCCCAGAAGTCTGACGTTCTGTCGCTTGCATCTCAGCATACATACCGTTGGAGAAACCCTAGGCTTAACTTAAAACCTAACCCCTAATGTGGCTACACTACGTACGAATAGAATTTTGTATTATTCTCAAATACCATGAAAATGGTCATTATGAAATTTAATAGGTGTTGGGGGGCTCTTGGATGCATTGTGATGCAGACATATACGATTCTGAATCGATTCACAAATGTCAAGTGTTGTTTGGCTTGTGATATCTCCAACACACTACAGAACGAGAAACACCGAGCGACGAGTTCAACTACGACAGAACTCTTGCACCTCCAGTGAAAATCTGCTTTTATAAATGTTCCCTCCTTTGAGCACTTTGAAGGCTCCAATGGAAGCAGACTGATATTCTGCTTCATAAAGGACAAAGAAAGATTTCAAATAGGAAAAATAAATTCTCTGTACACAAACAGATGTCTACAATCATTTTGTAAGTGAATCACAACCCTCTGACTTGTCATCAAATCACAAGGTGCCTCGAGAGTCCGACCCAAAGAACTGTGTATCTCGTCTATCTTAAGTATATCGTCAATGCATTGCTGGATCATTCAGTGCCTAGGTCTTTCCAAAGCTGATGAACAGCAGTGTTATTAGTACATTTATTTATTCAGGTGTAATAATTACGTTGACTTAATTATTTTATCACCTGTATTACTGGCTGTGGCTGTTTGAAGAAGTTCTTTTCTTTCCTTGTCTTTTACTGCACCAGTCAAGAGTCGCGCTCCTAATTTTGTCATTTTATCTGCATTGACGGTAAAAGTTTTCTGTTCTTTCTCTTTGGTTTAAAAGTGAAGATGATTCTTATGACTGGGTGTGAAATTTGTTTATTTTCCTGAAAGCACCAGTGGATTTCAGCAGGATAATGAGTAGCAGTGATCATCTAACACTTTTTTATTTTTTCTTTATAATTTTTTTTTTTTCGTAACAGGTGATAAAGCATTTGGTGAATTCCTGTCCGATGAAATCAAAGAAGAGAAGAAGATCCAGAAAAACAAAAATCTTCCTAAAATGTCTGGAGATTGGCAGCTGCTGATGAATGGCACAGAGATTAAACTCACAAGAAATGTTTCTGGAGAAAAGTAAGTCTGTTTGGAGTGTGACGAGGCCGCGGTTTCCCAGTCTGTGTGGGCACAAAATGAGCTTTTCATCTGTTTTCTTTGCACAGAGTCTCTGTCACATTCAATGTCAACAACAGCATTCCTCCAAACTTTGAGGAGGAAGCAGATCAAGGAGACCAGAAAGCCCCAGAGGAGGTGAGCTCCATCACCACTGGTTCAGTGGCAGTAAATCCACATTGTGCGATTTCATGCAGCTGTAGAAAATGAATGTCTGCTTTGGAGCAGCCAGCCGGATCCAGCGTTAACCACACTTATGTAGAGGAAGTCTGGAAGTTCACTCACAGCAGTGGTGATGAAACTGATTTTACTTACTAATTTTTCTCCCCTGCAGCCAGAAATCAAGTCGACACCCAACTTTGTTGTTGAAGTAACAAAACCGAATTCAGATCATTCCCTGGTGTTTGACTGCCATTATCCTGAAGACGAGGTGCGTGTTATTTGTCCCCATGGACATCACATTTATCATCGTGAGAGAAACTACTCTGCCCTTCATCTCAAGACTGTGAAATGCTTGAGTTGAAATCACAAAATCTGTCTTTGTGGTTTGCAGATGAGCCATGGTGAAGGAGAAGAGGAGAGTGACATCTTCGCTGTTCGTGAGGTCAGTTTCCAGCCAGAGGGAGATGCGGAGTGGAAGGAGACCAGCTACACGCTGAACACAGACTCACTGGACTGGGTAGGATTTCATATTTGACTTTGTGGTTCAGTGCGTGTGAAGTATTGTGACAATTGAGTTTGTGTGACAATTACGAATAGAATTTTGTATTATTGTCATTGGTAAATATGGTGGAAAATAGTCATTATGAAATTTAATAGGTGTGTTTGGGGGGGTCTTAGATGCATTGCGATGCAGACATATATGATTCTGAATCGATTCACAAATATCAGTTGTTTTTTGGATTGTGATATCTCCAACACACTACAGAACGAGAAACACCGAGCGATGAGTTCAACTATGACAGAACTCATCCCATTAATCCATTTGATCGCTTTGGGTGAAGAGACTCTGTCTTAGATGAGTGGCTCAGTTCCGAAATGACGCATGCACAGTGGAGGCAGGGTGGACCATTTGGTCTGCGACACCAGTATTGGGATCAGCTTTTCTGATGCTTGAGGAGCCACTGTGAATCCTCTCAACTGCTGTTGTTTGCTCTCAGCTTTGTTTGCTGCCAGGCATGAGGAGGGGAGGTTTCTGAAGCCGAGCTGTTTGAGAGAGCTCTCTTTCACAGTGTTTTAGTTGCAGGTAGCGACAAATTTTCGCCCGGCTCTCGGGTTCAAATTGTTTTTGTCGAGCACGGATTTTCCGAAAAATGAACTGAATTCTTGCTGAAAATGCGTGCTGAAAAGTTAGCCGCTTCAGTGTCCTGAGGCTGTGAAACTTTATGAAAAGCCAGCTCAGATTGCATCTGAGGAAGACAGTCAAACAGAGATTCTGTCAGCTGAAAGAGGAAAAAGTCTCCATTAAAGTCCTGCATGTGAGCATTGCTGTTATATTTAGAAATTTACGGTTGATTTTACAGTTGAAAGGCTTTGTGTTTCCAAAAAGTGTGAAGTTTGCGCAGCACAAAAACGGAGAGGGAGAGAGAAAGAGAGACGGATGGAGGGAGGGAGGGAGAGAACTTAATTTAATTTTTACAGATCAGGCCATCATCTTGCAGCTGCATTTTTATGACTCACATGGCCCTGGCAGGGGCTCAGGAGACGTTCTGCATACGCGGTTTGGACCCCGTGTATACCTGCTGGCAGGTTCAGTTAGATTTTATTTTAGAAAGCACTTTGTATATAAGGCTTGAAAAGTAGTTGCAGGAGGGCATGACTATGGTTTTTATTCTATTACCTTTAGTAAGGTCACATTTTTTGTGCACGATTTCCTCATGGTGCAGCAGATAACTGAAAGAATCCATCAAATGGTGATACAACCACCAAATTTGGCATAAATACACCTTAGACATGAACTCTTTTGAAAAAACCGACTGTCCACTTGGACTTTCAGTAGACAGCTAGGTAGGGGTCAGTTGAAGAATTGAGCAGGGGTCAAAATTTAAAAAGGCTCCACTCAAATTGAAAACTAGACAATATTATTTGTCTGATCATAAAGATTCCAAAAAGGTATAGTTTGACAGCCTGTGACTGAATATTATGGAGTTGGGTAAAAACAGCAAGAATGGTGACAAAGGTCAATTTCAGTTTGTACAGGGGTCAAAAGTTGAAGTTGCTCCAATTTTGGTAGAAAGTGATGCAAATTATAGGTTGAGTTAATAAGATTAATAAATTGAATAGTTTTGACTAGAGCTGAAACGATTAGTCGAGTAACTTGAATAATTACCAAAAAAATTGTAGTACATATGTCAGGCCTGTGTGTGGCACTGCAACACCCCCAGAAAAAAAAACAAAACGCAAGACTAGAGCATAACAGCTAATCAAATTAGCAACGATAGCTACAGCTTTCCAGCGCGACACACACACAGTAAAAAATGACCTTTTAAGAGAAAGAGGGTCCACAATGATCATCTGAAATATAGACCTACTGCACATTTAAAGTGAAGCAGTGTGTCTAGTTTAAAAGAAACACACGTTCCGCTCTACGTGGGGAATATGGGGAGTAACTATTGACCCGGTGGCCTGCTGCTGTCTCTCTCTGCCCGGTGTGAGGGGAGCCCCTCACACAGCTACAGCTCCATCTCTGGCTACACTGACAAACAGTTTCTGAAAGAAGATCCTCTCAGCAGATTCAATTTTATTTATATAGCGCCAAATCACAACAAACAGTTGCCCCAAGGCGCTTTATATTGTAAGGCAAGGCCATACAATAATTACGTAAAAACCCCAAAGGTCAAAACGACCCCCTGTGAGCAAGCACTTGGCGACAGTGGGAAGGAAAAACTCCCTTTTAACAGCATTTTGAATTAACTGAAGGCTTTTCAGGGAACTTTTAGGACAACCTGATAATAATGAATTACAGTAGTCCAGCCTAGAGGAAATAAATGCATGAATTAGTTTTTTCAGCATCACTCTGAGACAAGACCTTTCTAATTTTAGAGATATTGCGTAAATGCAAAAAAGCAGTCTTACATATTTGTTTAATATGCGCTTTGAATGACATATCCTGATCAAAAATGACTCCAAGATTTCTCACAGTATTACTAGAGGTCAGGGTAATGCCATCCAGAGTAAGGATCTGGTTAGACACCATGTTTCTAAGATTTGTGGGGCCAAGTACAATAACTTCAGTTTTATCTGAGTTTAAAAGCAGGAAATTAGAGGTCATCCATGTCTTTATGTCTGTAAGACAATCCTGCAGTTTAACTAATTGGTGTGTGTCCTCTGGCTTCATGGATAGATAAAGCTGGGTATCATCTGCGTAACAATGAAAATTTAAGCAATGCTGTCTAATAATACTGCCTAAGGGGAAGCATGTATAAAGTGAATAAAATTGGTCCTAGCACAGAACCTTGTGGCACTCCATAATTAACCTTAGTCTGTGAAGAAGATTCCCCATTTACATGAACAAATTGTAATCTATTAGATAAATATGATTCAAACCACCGCAGCGCAGTGCCTTTAATACCTATGGCATGCTCTAATCTCTGTAATAAAATTTTATGGTCAACAGTATCAAAAGCAGCACTGATGTCTAACAGAACAAGCACAGAGATGAGTCCACTGTCTGAGGCCATAAGAAGATCATTTGTAACCTTCACTAATGCTGTTTCTGTACTATGATGAATTCTAAAACCTGACTGAAACTCTTCAAATAGACCATTCCTCTGCAGATGATCAGTTAGCTGTTTTACAACTACCCTTTCAAGAATTTTTGAGAGAAAAGGAAGGTTGGAGATTGACCTATATTTAGCTAAGATAGCTGGGTCAAGTGATGGCTTTTTAAGTAATGGTTTAATTACTGCCACCTTAAAAGCCTGTGGTACATAGCCAACTAATAAAGATAGATTGATCATATTTAAGATCGAAGCATTAAATAATAGTAGGGCTTCCTTGAGCAGCCTGGTAGGAATGGGGTCCAATAGACATGTTGATGGTTTGGATGAAGTAACTAATGAAAATAACTCAGACAGAACAATCTGAGAGAAAGAGTCTAACCAAATACCGGCATCACTGAAAGCAGCCAAAGATAACGATACGTCTTTGGGATGGTTATGAGTAATTTTTTCTCTAATAGTTAAAATGTTATTAGCAAAGAAAGTCATGAAGTCATTACTAGTTACAGTTAAAGGAATACTCGGCTCAATAGAGCTCTGACTCTTTGTCAGCCTGGCTACAGTGCTGAAAAGAAACCTGGGGTTGTTCTTATTTTCTTCAATTAGTGATGAGTAGTAAGATGTCCTAGCTTTACGGAGGGCTTTTTTATAGAGCAACAGACTCTTTTTTCCAGACTAAGTGAAGATCTTCTAAATTAGTGAGATGCCATTTCCTCTCCAACTTACGGGTTATCTGCTTTAAGCTGCGAGTTTGTGAGTTATACCACGGAGTCAGGCACTTCTGATTTAAAGCTCTCTTTTTCAGAGGAGCTACAGCATCCAAAGTTGTCTTCAATGAGGATGTAAAACTATTGACGAGATACTCTATCTCACTTACAGAGTTTAGGTAGCTACTCTGCACTGTGTTGGTATATGGCATTAGGGAACATAAAGAAGGAAACATATCCATAAACCTAGTTACAGCGCTTTCTGAAAGACTTCTAGTGTAATGAAACTTATTCCCCACTGCTGGGTAGTCCATCAGAGTAAATGTAAATGTTGTTAAGAAATGATCAGACAGAAGGGAGTTTTCAGGGAATACTGTTAAGTCTTCAATTTCCATACCATAAGTCAGAACAAGATCTAAGATATGATTAAAGTGGTGGGTGGACTCATTTACATTTTGAGCAAAGCCAATTGAGTCTAATAATAGATTAAATGCAGTGTTGAGGCTGTCATTCTCAGCATCTGTGTGGATGTTAAAATCGCCCACTATAATTATCTTATCTGAGCTAAGCACTAAGTCAGACAAAAGTTCTGAAAATTCACAGAGAAACTCACAGTAACGACCAGGTGGATGATAGATAACAACAAATAAAACTGTTTTTTGGGACTTCCAATTTGGATGGACAAGACTAAGAGTCAAGCTTTCAAATGAATTAAAGCTCTGTCTGGGTTTTTGATTAATTAATAAGCTGGAATGGAAGATTGCTGCTAATCCTCCACCTCGGCCAGTGCTACGAGCATTCTGGCAGTTAGTGTGACTCGGGGGTGTTGACTCATTTAAACTAACATATTCATCCTGCTGTAACCAGGTTTCTGTAAGGCAGCATAAATCAATATGTTGATCGATTATTATATCATTTACTAACAGGGACTTAGAAGAGAGAGACCTAATGTTTAATAGACCACATTTAACTGTTTTAGTCTGTGGTGCAGTTGAAGGTGCTATATTATTTTTTCTTTTTGAATTTTTATGCTTAAATAGATTTTTGCTGGTTATTGGTGGTCTGGGAGCAGGCACCGTCTCTACGGGGATGGGGTAATGAGGGGATGGCAGGGGGAGAGAAGCTGCAGAGAGGTGTGTAAGACTACAACTCTGCTTCCTGGTCCCAACCCTGGATAGTCACGATTTGGAGGATTTAAGAAAATTGGCCAGATTTCTGGAAATGAGAGCTGCTCCATCCAAAGTGGGATGGATGCCGTCTCTCCTAACAAGACCAGGTTTTCCCCAGAAGCTTTGCCAATTATCTATGAAGCCCACCTCATTTTTTGGACACCACTCAGACAGCCAGCAATTCAAGGAGAACATGCGGCTAAACATGTCACTCCCGGTCCGATTGGGGAGGGGCCCAGAGAAAACTACAGAGTCCGACATTGTTTTTGCAAAGTTACACACCGATTCAATAATAATTTTAGTGACCTCCGATTGGCGTAACCGGGTGTCATTACTGCCGACGTGAATTACAATCTTACCAAATTTACGCTTAGCCTTAGCCAGCAGTTTCAAATTTTCTTCAGTGTCGCCTGCTCTGGTCTCCGGAAGACAATTGACTATGGTTGCTGGTGTCGCTAACTTCACATTTCTCAAAACAGAGTCGCCAATAACCAGAGTTTGATCCTCGGTGGGTGTGTCGCCGAGTGGGGAAAAACGGTTAGAAATGTGAACGGATTGGCGGTGTACACGGGGCTTCTGTTTAGGGCTATGCTTCCTCCTCACAGTCACCCAGTCGGCCTGCTTTCCCGGCTGCTCGGGATCTGCCAGAGAGAAACTAACGGCGGCTAAGCTACCTTGGTCCGCACCGACTACAGGGGCCTGGCTAGCTGTAGAATTTTCCACGGTGCAGAGCCGAGTCTCCAATTCGCCCAGCCTGGCCTCCAAAGCTACGAATAAGCTACACTTATTACAAGTACCATTACTACTAAAGGAGGCCGAGGAATAACTAAACATTTCACACCCAGAGCAGAAAAGTGCGGGAGAGACAGGAGAAGCCGCCATGCTAAACCGGCTAAGAGCTAGTAGCTGCGCTAAGCTAGCGGATTCCTAAAAACACGCAAAGTGAATGTGTAAATAATTTAGAGGTGATTCAGCAGAGGGAGTGCTTTAGTTAAGGCACGTGAAGATTACACTGTGAAACAAATCGTTATCTAGGTAACTAGATCAATCTAACTGCGCAGATTAAACAGCTAACAGATACAGCAAAACACCGCTGTGCTCCGGAACAGGAAGTGATACAATACCGCAGTGAGAGCCAACCACCAGTAGAGGCAAGCAACACATCAGCCAACACATCCAGATGTCCACTCTTTCAACTGTGTTTTGCTCAGACACGCACTGAGTGTTTCACTTTTTAATTTTCGCTTATTTGAGCAACACACAATGCTTCACAAACACTGTAACTTAAATAAAATAAAATATAGATGTTGATGTGAGTCCACTTTCACAGTTGCTTTTTATGTCCCATACTAGTTCAGCGCTCTCTCTGTTGTTTTTTTTATTCCTTCACCTCCAATAAGCTTACACTATGTGCAGTTTTTTTTATACATCATTCCTGATAAATGTAATTTCTCTTGGCTGCTTGTTTTGTGCTTGGTGTTGCCTGAGTGAATCCGGTATTGGATTGCAGTAGGGGTAGGCAGCATAACCTAAAATTCATATTGCGGTATAAATTGAATCCCTTAATGGTAATGGTATACAACCCCTGGCAATAATTACGGAATCACCAGCCTCGGCGGATGTTCATTCAGTTGTTTAATTTTGTAGGAAAAAAAGCAGATAACAGATATGACACAAAACTAAAGTCATTTCAAATGGCAACTTTCTGGCTTTAAGAAACACTATAATCAATCAATCAATCAATCAATTTTTTTTTTTATATAGCGCCAAATCACAACAAACAGTTGCCCCAAGGCGCTTATAAGAAATCAGGAAAAAAAATTGTGGCAGTCAGTAACGGTTACTTTTTTAGACCAAGCAGAGGGAAAAAAATATGGACTCACTCAATTCTGAGGAATAAATTATGGAATCACCCTGTAAATTGTCATCCCCAAAACTAACACCTGCATCAAATCAGATCTGCTCGTTAGTCTGCATCTAAAAAGCAGTGATCACACCTTGGAGAGCTGTTGCACCAAGTGGACTGACATGAATCATGGCTCCAACACGAGAGATGTCAATTGAAACAAAGGAGAGGATTATCAAACTCTTAAAAGAGGGTAAATCATCACGCAATGTTGCAAAAGATGTTGGTTGTTCACAGTCAGCTGTGTCTAAACTCTGGACCAAATCCAAACAACATGGGAAGGTTGTTAAAGGCAAACATACTGGTAGACCAAGGAAGACATCAAAGCGTCAAGACAGAAAACTTAAAGCAATATGTCTCAAAAATCGAAAATGCACAACAAAACAAATGAGGAACGAATGGGAGGAAACTGGAGTCAACGTCTGTGACCGAACTGTAAGAAACCGCCTAAAGGAAATGGGATTTACATACAGAAAAGCTAAACGAAAGCCATCATTAACACCTAAAGAAAAAAACAAGGTTACAATGGGCTAAGGAAAAGCAATCGTGGACTGTGGATGACTGGATGAAAGTCATATTCAGTGATGAATCTCGACTCTGCATTGGGCAAGGTGATGATGCTGGAACCTTTGTTTGGTGCCGTTCCAATGAGATTTATAAAGATGACTGCCTGAAGAGAACACGTAAATTTCCATAGTCATTGATGATATGGGGCTGCATGTCAGGTAAAGGCACTGGGGAGATGGCTGTCATTACATCATCAATAAATGCACAAGTTTACGTTGATATTTTGGACACTTTTCTTATCCCATCAATTGAAAGGATGTTTGGGGATGATGAAATCATTTTTCAAGATGATAATGCATCTTGCCATAGAGCAAAAACTGTGAAAACATTCCTTGCAAAAAGACACATAGGGTCAATGTCATGGCCTGCAAATAGTCCGGATCTTAATCCAATTGAAAATCTTTGGTGGAAGTTGAAGAAAATGGTCCATGACAAGGCTCCAACCTGCAAAGCTGATCTGGCAACAGCAATCAGAGAAAGATGGAGCCAGATTGATGAAGAGTACTGTTTGTCATTCATTAAGTCCATGCCTCAGAGACTGCAAGCTGTTATAAAAGCCAGAGGTGGTGCAACAAAATACTAGTGATGTGTTGGAGCATTCTTTTGTTTTTCATGATTCCATAATTTTTTCCTCAGAATTGAGTGATTCCATATTTTTTTCCCTCTGCTTGGTCTAAAAAAGTAACCGTTACTGACTGCCACAATTATTTTTCTTGATTTCTTATAGTGTTTCTTAAAGCCAGAAAGTTGCCATTTGAAATGACTTTATTTTTGTGTCATGTCTGTGATCTGCTTTTTTTCCCCTACAAAATTAAACAACTGAATGAACATCCTCCGAGGCTGGTGATTCCATAATTTTTGCCAGGGATTCACAATATAAATATCAAATATCACAATATAAACCTAATAAAAATTATAATGTGTTGCTGAATGGGTCCTTAGTAAAGGTAAATTGATCAAAATAAATAAATAAAACAAAAACAGATAGAAATATTTATTGTGCAGAGCTCAAATTACAGGTACAATTTGCCGGAAGGTACATCTTAAAGATGCAAGTCTAGATTTGATGTTTTGGTGAAAGAAATAACATATTTGCTGTTGGTTCAGAGGTTGAAGTTTCATCTCTTGAACACTAGATGGGAGTCCCGCTCTGAATACGTGAAGCGCTTTCAGGACGGTGACTCACTGCCACTTTTCCTTATTTACAAAACTCAACACGAAACCACCAAAAATAAATAAATAAACATACTTAATTTACTCATATTTTAAGTCAGTCTGGGTAAATCATCTCATCCTGGCTGATTTTGTCTTTTTCCTCCAGTTAAAAAAAAAAAATCCTTGCATTTATTAAATGTGGTGCTTTCTCAAATGTTTGATTCAGGTCATGACTGAGCCTCCGCCTTCCCCAGTGCATCTGCTGAAATAAATAAACAACGGCTTTGCAAATATCAGCGACAGAACAGGCGTCTCACAAACTTACATAAACAGCAGTGAGAGTCACCTCAGCTCAGAAGAGCAAACTGGTTCTCTCTCTCACACACACATACACACACACACACACACACACACAGCCGCTTCACAGAGGAATTTTGCTGGATTGAAGAACTCCGCGGGTGTTACTGCAATTCATCGGTAGAGTCCAAATCACTACCATCGGCCAAAATTATACTGTGTTGCAGTTAAACTGGCTAAATCGCGCAGCACTAGATTGCAGGTACTTTTTCATTTGCACTGAGGAGCTGTTTTTTTTTGTCGAGCAAAATATATTTGCAGCGTGTCCTGTGCAAGTGTGTTATCTAGGAAAGTACAAGTATTGGATTGGGTTTGAACTTTGTGGTGAAAGTATTGGACCTGTAGAGACATTCACTTATCTTTGGAGTGACACTCGTGTCTTGGCTCACGGTTTTTGAGATCGGGAGACATTAAGTTGCTGGTCAGAGGTGTTTGGTGATCTTTGAAGGAGAATGAAGGTCCGTGTCTTTCTTTGGGGTTCTGGTGCCTCCTGTGTCACTGTATGATTGTGAGACTTGGGCACTAACCAGCGACCTAAGGCAATGGTGGGATGCCTTTGGTCCTAGGCTTGTTCAGGGTGCCGCTGGAATGACGTTTGGGCCACATGCGTGTTTCTTTATGCAAGATCCAGCGCGCGGGTGCCTCAGTGTTGAGGACCCCAATGGCTGTCCACATTTGACCTGGCAGTGGCAGATGTTTACTTTTCAATGGTGGAGCTGGACCAGGTGTCTGCCTTACCCCGACTGATTTTACAGCGTAGGGGAGCAGTGGACAACGGCACCAGCGCACACTCCTAGATCTGACCTGACTTTGGTATGAAATGACTTGGATCAGGATTGGTTCTGAATAACAAACTTGATTGGTACGTGTCACACACACACACACACACACCCCCCACCCCCGCGACATTACAGCGGTAGCTTGAGGTTTAATTTCACTACATTGCGATTCCATGTTTCTACACCAAATTAGACATCGTCAGACACACTGCTTACAATTAGTCAAGCACCATGTCAGTTGTGATCATGTTCTCATCAGATGTTTACTCATGACAACTTTCTTGGTGTTTCTAGGCCCTGTATGACCACCTGATGGACTTCCTGGCTGACCGCGGGGTTGATAACACTTTTGCTGATGAACTGACTGAGCTGAGCACCGCCATTGAGCATCAGCAGTACATCAAATTCCTAGAAGACCTCCAAAGCTTTGTCAAATGTAACTAATGTGTTGTAGTTAAATATACTTAATTTTGATCCATGATGATATAGTAAGACCGAAGCAACGTTTTCAGCACTTGTGGAATGATACCAGCGATGGTGACTCACTTTAGTGTCTGTGTCTGGAGTTTTTGCATTTAGACCTGTTGCAGATGTTTCCTTCTCTGTTGAAATGTCTATTTTCTGCAAGTTAAAGTAGGTTCATATGTGAAGGCAGGTCATGACAGTGTGCAGAAAGAAAATCGCTCTGTGGTACTGCTGCGATCCAAAAATGACCAAGTCACTATTTGTAAATAAACACCTGAAATTCAATAAATGGTGAGATTTTTGGACATGTGGAATTGACACTCCTTATCTGAAATGGTGTACTTTTTTTTTATGACAGGTGTTGTGTCAGAGTTTCATTTGAATGAATTTAATTTGACATTTGTTAGACGTTAAATCTGAAATTAAGTGGCACACATTGTTTAATCATTGTTCAGATCAAAATCATTTAAACATGTTAAAACTGCTTCTTATTAATAAATAATCTCTTGTTTCAAACTTAAGTAAAATAAGTGATGAGCTGTTGCCAAACATACTTGATGATCTCTTAATGTCTTTCACCTCGCTAAACAATACGTCTCAGGTGTTCTCAAAAGTTCAAGGTCTGCTGTTAACAGTTTTTACTTAAAATATATATTTTTTACCTGTTCAGAGTTTTGACATTTGTAACAAGATTCAAGGACAAAAACGGTCTTAAAATTGATCTGTGTTTGTGTTGAAACAGATTGTCACAGTTAATATCTTTCAGTATGAGTGAAAGTTTTCTAGAAATCACCAAACATTTTTTTTTTTTATTCAAATGGTGCATTTGACTATTATCAACTAATTGTCAAATAAGATAAATCTAACATCTCAAAACTAGAAGTTATTTTATATGTTGAAAGGCACATGTTTTTACAGATCTAGGTCTAGAAATGTAATCATTTTATTTGGTTTTAAAACGTTCTTTTTTGTATTTTATAGTTGTGATTTTGGGCTTTGGGGTTTTGACTTTTCACTTGGGTAGTTGAACATTTTCTCAGTTTAACTGGCATTTCAGCCACAAATTTAATTTGGCTTTTAAACATTTCATAATGGACTTAGAAACTTGTATGGGCAGCATACAAGTTGCAATTTTAATTTAATTTTAAAAGGTAAAATGTTGACATTTGATAAATTTTGATCTGGATGTCATTTTCTATACCTGTTTATTCCAGTTAAGGGAGGCTATCCCAGGGGTCAGCAGGGTTAGAAGCAGTTTGGACTAGCTGACCCATATAGACCAACTCACTCAGACAACTTAGTCACCAGTTCACTTAACCTGCATGTCTTTGGAAGTGGGAGGAAGGCGGAGAACATTCAAGGACGCGAACCTGGGACCTTCTGGCTGTGAAGCAACAGTGCTAACCACTAAGTCAGATGGTTAAATTGAAAAATCACTACTTGAAAAATTTTTAAAGGTTTTATTAAGTTTTGATAGATTTATTTGTAATTTTAAAAGGGTTGGGAAATTTGACTTCGTGTAATTTTGAATATGCAACTTGAATATATTAAAAAACAAAACTACAAACCGATTAAAAACTCCCCTGCATGAAAATTCCACAAATAAAATCTGTTCTGTTAGTTTTATTAACGAGTGCCTCGTAAATGTAGTAAATCATTGATAGCGCGGAGTTAAAATTAACTAACGTTCAAACCGGGTCACCGAATTCACCGTAACACCTGCTAGGAAGTTGACATCATCGGTGTCTTTTTTCTTGTCTCTTTTTTTTTTTTTTAAATCAGTGTCCTGTTACTGAGGGATTCACGTCGCTGCTTTAAAAACAAACAAAAAAAAGTTGCTGCCGCCCAAAGAAAGCAGGTCAGTCATTTGAGGAGAAAGTTCACCGTTTATTACGCTGCACTGAATTAAAACGCCGCATGGAGGGTAAAAGCAGAGTGTGTCCATCCGGACAGAACCAGCTGCAGGACTCCTCGGAGTCCGAGTCGGAACCGGAGGGAGGAAGTGCTCGGACGGCCGGTACCGGAGCACCGTGTGCCGCCGGCTCCTTCCACCGCAGTCAGGTCATCCACAGCGGACACTTCATGGTGTCGTCGCCGCACAGCGACGCCGCGCCGCGCCGCAGGAGAAGCGGCCAGAGGTACGACTTTGACACGGTGAACCGGACCTGGTGCCAGACCTACCGGTACGGTCCGTTCAGCTCCGGCAGCCTGAGCATCGACCCCACTCTCACCCGCCTGTTCGAGTGCATGTCTCTGGCTTACAGGTGGGTTCGCCACAGCGTGTCCGCTTTTTAGTTTTGTTGGGTTTTTTTTCCCCCGTTAGGGCAGACCGGGACTGTTTGTCACAGTGACACGTGTTTTAGCTTTTTATTACTTTTATGATTTATTTGGCAACAATAAAAGTGCATAAAATGGTAGTTGATAGTTATAACAAAGTACAAACGCTTATTTCCATTATGGTTTTTGAAAAACAAAAGGGAAAAGACATAAAGACTGATAAACATTAATGAATTAAAACCACCAGTGATGCACAATAATCCTGGCTGCTGTTACTGAGGTCTTTGTTATACACCACTGTAATGTAAACAAAAATAAAAATTGTTCACTGAAATACCCAACACTTAAACAAGTCAACGGGAAATTTGATTTCAAATATTCTGGAGCATTATTGTTGTCAGTATTATACATGTGCACTTTAATGATTTAACTCTGTAATCGACAGGCAGCAGACATTTAATTCAGAAGCACTATTCCCTCTTTTTGCAACTACAAATGAGTGTTATTGTTTGCCTTGTGCCTCCCGTTTGCTGGGGTCACCACATCAGATCCACATTGGGATTTGGCACAAGTTTTGTGCTAGATGCCCTTCCTGACATATCTCCAGTTTTACCTGAGTAAAAAATACACACACACCACCCCTGGTCTTTCATCCAAGTACTAACCAGGGGTCACTCTGCTTAGGTTTTGAGATCTGACAGGGTCAGACTGACAGAGCAGACAGTATAATGATATGACTGAATAAATCCTCAAAATAGCAATAATATTTGTGTCAAATCCAGATCAAAGAGTGGGTGTTGCAGTTAGATAAATGTCAATGAAAGTCAAACGTCTTCAATGATGGTTAAAGCCATGGGTTCCAAATCCAAGATAAGTGATCAGGATCAAAGTTCAGCAATAAATTTGTAAGATCGGGGTAAAAAATCAGTTATCCAGGATCATAGTTGATCAGTGAAGCTTTAAGATTAAATAAGTGTTCCACGATCCAACATCAGGAGCAGAGATCAGGATGAAAAATAACTGATCTGAACTGTAAATGTGATGGAGGCCAATAGGAGTCGCTGTGCAGTAGTAGTCAGTAAACCTCACTCCACATCAGCTGAAAGGAGTTTGGCCTTCTGGTTAAGAGAGTCTACCTCCCACGCTGGAGACTGTGAGTTTGTGTCCTGAGTGGAAGTCAAAATAACAACACAATGCAGAGGAAAGCTGCTGCACAAAGGTCTATGTTTAGGATCATAATTCATGTTTAGGAGTACTCGTATTCTGGATAAAAGCTCAGCAACCAGGATCACTGGTCAATATTTTGGATCAAAGTACAACCCCTGGCAAAATTATGGAATCACCGGCCTCAGAGGATGTTCATTCAGTTGTTTAATTTTGTAGAAAAAAAGCAGATCACAGACATGACACAAAACTAAAGTCATTTCAAATGCCAACTTTCTGGCTTTAAGAAACACTATAAGAAATCAGGAAAAAAAATTGTGGCAGTCAGTAACGGTTACTTTTTTAGACCAAGCAGAGGGGAAAAAAATATGGACTCACTCAATTCTGAGGAATAAATTATGGAATCACCCTGTAAATTTTCATCTCCAAAACTAACACCTGCATCAAATCAGATCTACTCGTTAGTCTGCATCTAAAAAGGAGTGATCACACCTTGGAGAGCTGTTGCACCAAGTGGACTGACATGAATCATGGCTCCAACACGGGAGATGTCAACTGAAACAAAGGAGAGGATTATCAAACTCTTAAAAGAGGGTAAATCATCACGCAATGTTGCAAAAGATGTTGGTTGTTCACAGTCAGCTGTGTCTAAACTCTGGACCAAATACAAACAACATGGGAAGGTTGTTAAAGGCAAACATACTGGTAGACCAAGGAAGACATCAAAGCATCAAGACAGAAAACTTAAAGCAATATGTCTCAAAAATCGAAAATGCACAACAAAACAAATGAGGAACGAATGGGAGGAAACTGGAGTCAACATCTGTGACCAAACTGTAAGAAACCACCTAAAGGAAATGGGATTTATGTACAGAAAAGCTAAACGAAAGCCATCATTAACACCTAAACAGAAAAAAACAAGGTTACAGTGGGCTAAGGAAAAGCAATCGTGGACTGTGGATGACTGGATGAAAGTCATATTCAGTGATGAATCTCGAATCTGCATTGGGCAAGGTGATGATGCTGGAACTTTTGTTTGGTGCCGTTCCAATGAGATTTATAAAGATGACTGCCTGAAGAGAACATGTACATTTCCACAGTCATTGATGATATGGGGCTGCATGTCAGGTAAAGGCACTGGGGAGATGGCTGTCATTACATCATCAATAATGCACAAGTTTACGTTGATATTTTGGACACTTTTCTTATCCCATCAATTGAAAGGATGTTTGGGGATGATGAAATCATTTTTCAAGATGATAATGCATCTTGCCATAGAGCAAAAACTGTGAAAACATTCCTTGCAAAAAGACACATAGGGTCAATGTCATGGCCTGCAAATAGTTCGGATCTTAATCCAATTGAAAATCTTTGGTGGAAGTTGAAGAAAATGGTCCATGACAAGGCTCCAACCTGCAAAGCTGATCTGGCAACAGCAATCAGAGAAAGTTGGAGCCAGATTGATGAAGAGTACTGTTTGTCACTCATTAAGTCCATGCCTCAGAGACTGCAAGCTGTTATAAAAGCCAGAGGTGGTGCAACAAAATACTAGTGATGTGTTGGAGCATTCTTTTGTTTTTCATGATTCCATAATTTTTTCCTCAGAATTGAGTGATTCCATATTTTTTTCCCCTCTGCTTGGTCTAAAAAAGTAACCATTACTGACTGCCACAGTTTTTTTTTCCTGATTTCTTATAGTGTTTCTTAAAGCCAGAAAGTTGCCATTTGAAATGACTTTAGTTTTGTGTCATGTCTGTGATCTGCTTTTTTTGTACAAAATTAAACAACTGAATGAACATCCTCCGAGGCCGGTGATTCCATAATTTTTTACCAGGGGTTGTATGTATTTCATAAGTGATCATGATCAAAGTTCAGAACTCAGGGTGAAAAATGAGGATCATAGGCCTGCACCCAGAAAATGTTTAGTGTTCAGGATAAAAAACAAGTGATCCAGATCACAGCTAAGCATTTGGGATCAAAGATAAGTAAACCAGGATCAGTGTTCAGCATTTATGATCAAAGTCCACAAAAATGATCAGGATCAAAGTTCAGAACTCAGGGTGAAAAATGAGGATCATAGGCCTGCACCCAGAAAATGTTTAGTGTTCAGGATAAAAAACAAGTGATCCAGATCACAGCTAAGCATTTGGGATCAAAGATAAGTAAACCAGGATCAGTGTTCAGCATTTATGATCAAAGTCCACAAAAATGATCAGGATCAAAGTTCAGAACTCATGATCAAAAATCGGGGTCATATAGGCCAACAACCAGAAAATATTCAGGGTTCTGGATCAAAGTTTTCCAGTCAGGATTTAAAATCTGGATCAAAGTTCAACTCAGGATCAAACATTGATTAGGACAGAAGAATGTTATGTAAGATATCAGCGAAATAACCCTTTCACTATGAAAAAGAAAAGGCAAAGGTGAAGAGAGGTGCAAACAGGGTTATTGGACCTTGCTGGAGGTATGCATTCTCTGAGCGCCCTTCTCATTTATATTTTCCACTCACCCATGCAGATGAAGTGTCCTGTCCAAAGACACAGGTTAATAACTTCAGTAGGAATTGAACCCCAGTCTTTGTGGGTGGCAGTCCAACTTTAAATCACTGAGCTTGCTGGTCTGGCTCAGCGGGGAAACTATAGGTGAACTCATAGCGGGCACAGAAGGAATAAAAATAACATAACTTTAATGAACAGTTTTTTATGAAAATGTCAATTTCAGTTTTTAAGGGTTAATACACCCCTGTCTCCCCTACAACTCTTCACAGACTGAGTTTACATGATGGTGTATAGACACAGTAATGAGACATGGTTCTCAGTACTCCCTGTGATTTTTATGCTCCACAGTCATACTGCTTCATGTATATTTTCAGGTGACAAAACCTGCTTAGAGTGTAAATGTATATTTGGTCTTGTTAGTTGTAGTTAGTGTTTGGCTGTGTGCATGTGTTGGTGGAGGTTTGTTGTTGTCTCTTGCACAACAGTTTGGAAAATCTTGACAAAAATGGACTTTGCTTGTTGGCAGTACTTTAATGATTACATTGAGGAAAAGATTTGAAAGCCCCTGACTATCTTATGTTTAAAAAAAATCACTTATTTTCAGACGTTTGGCTTTTGCACTGTGCTGATCTTAGTGTTGACATTTAGAATTATTTACATGTGCATATTAAACATTTAAATTTTGCAGTTGAAGGTGTGTCAAAAATGAAATACTTGAAAACTGAGTTTGTGATTAAATAAAAGGGAAATATATATATTTAAAAAAAAAACCCTGTGCTCTATTTTTAGCTGATTTGGGGTTAATATTTTTTAAATCTTTCTTGACATTTAGTGATGTAAGTATGTAGACGTTTACAGGTTTTTGCCTCTTCAGTGGGGTTGAGGGTTTTCAGTTTGTCCTGTATAATTACATTATGCAGCTGATTAGCATGTGAGCATGTTTGCCACTGAAATCAATACTGCACCAGTTAAAACTAGTTTTACCTCAATTGAAAAGATTAACCCAGGTTGAAACATATTCGCCCATAAGTATATCATTTATAGCTCTGAAAAAGACAACCATTTAATCCTGTTTTCCAGATTTTATAAATAGAACAAGAAAGTATTTACTCTTTCAGGGATGCCTTCATAAAGCTGTTTAAGAAAAATATGCGTGTGCCACTTGTTTTACAGTTCAACAATAGCGCATGAATAATGAATGTTTTGAATGCAGTGGGGAGAATATTGTGTGAGTTTAAAGATTGAATGTTCGTTCAATATGGCTTTGTCTCATTGAAATGGAACATTCCTTCTTTCAATTAAAGAAAATATTCTTTCCACTGCACGAATTGAAAACATTCATTATTTGCTTTATATGACACCTAAATAGATCATCATTGTATAATGGACATATTTTTACGAAAAAGGCAGTGGAGTTGATCAATGAAGCAAAACTTATGGAAACAAAATAAATGGCAAATGGAACCAAGTTACACAAAAATGGAGTAAATCATACAATGGACTATTTTACTATCCACTAGGGCAAATAATCAATGCCACATGACATACAATCCACCAATCAAATGACAAGGGTTGATTTAGGTGTTATAAGACATAATTAAATGTGCAAACAAGTTGATGCACAGCAGAAGCACATTTTATGTGTCTTTGCTTCACATTTTACGTATTATGAACATTTGTGTAATTTTTACATTTCCGTGCATTACGTTCACATATGCAGCACAGGCAGCTTTCAGCTTGTGCAAGCAACTGCTATTCTACAGCTAAGTGTCTGTCATTTACCACATGTGTTTACTGGGTCTTTGCCCATATTTTTTCCAACAATATGCTGTTTTTGATGTTTTGAAGTGTCCATTAAAAGCATGTTGACAGCGATCCAGCTGGCTTCCTAGCAACTCTCAGAGCACCACACATTACGGAGGCCTTTCCTCACCACTCAGAGAGCTGACAGATGCTGGAAAAGCACAAACAGCTCACCAGTGAAAGGGTGAATACACTGACAGGGCACCATTACTCCAGATGAAGAAGGGTTACCAATAAGACGTGAGCATGCAGGCTTTTTGGATCATATGTCATTCATTCTTTTTAAAGATGTTTTTACTTTTGCCGAAGAAATTATCTTTTTGGTTGGATCTTTGCTGGTTTCATACAAGAATTATTCAAAATGAGCAAAATCTTTCATAAAATGTGGGGAGAAGGTTGTACTGTATCTAACCTGGAATAGAACTATTAAAGGAGTCATATTGTATAAAATCAGTTAATATGGTTAAGCAGCCCTCACCTGGTCAGGTTTGCCGTTGTTTCAGAAGAAAAACTGCATTTTTGTAGCAGGTGTTCAAAGTGTTTTACAATGATGCCTCACATATTACTTCCCCAGCCAAGGCTGGTGCCAATTTGTACAGCTGGGTGGACTGAGACAATGTAGATTAAGTATCTTGTCCGAGAACACAAACAGGTAGCATGAATGAGATTTGAACCAACCCCCCAAAAAATCCAACAATGCAACAAATGCATTATTGCAGTTTACTTGGCAACATATATTGTTGGTGATATTAATTTAATATAGGGACTGTTTACCATGCACAACATCCTCGGTAATACCCTCGTTACACTAGAGGACGAATGAGCCCGAATGTCGACCAAATGAAAATTCGACCTCCATTCAGGCAAAGTCCAGGGGCATTTGAAAACCTCCGACAGCTATCTGAGTGCCTTTCAAACAGTTGGGCTCATTCACGCAGCCAGCCCGAATTTAGAGCACATGCAACTCTCGAGGTGCATTCGATGTGGAAAAAGCTCAAAAGGCAGTCAAAGTGCAGTCTGACCACAATCTGACTGCATTCTGTGCATTCGAAATAGCACCTCAACAGCATTTGGAGCATTCTGATCGAGGGAACCTCAAAATGGTCCAGACACGCCAAATCCTGCCGGCACATCCCGATTGTGCTCCAGATGAGCCGGATTTTACCTTGATGCATCCCATTCAGGGTGTGTAAAGGAAATATGGTAATGTGCAAAATCTGTAGCACACAATCATTATGTGCACCAGACCATTGAACATTGCACAATCACACCGAAAACACAGTGTGTCACTGTGAGTCAAAGACATCAAAAAATTAGTCAACTAACTGAGTTTATTTGACTAAACAAGATTAGACTGGTTTATGAAACCGGACCCTGGTGGGTAAGAGAGAGAGAGAGAGGCTGCCATGTGTTGCGTTAATGTCAGGACTTGCCTTACCGCTCCTCTGGTTTCCATATTTTATCCAATATATGGACTGATGTATGTAATACAGCGTCCCCTGATCATGGATTTACTGCAATGCACTGTGATCTGGTGGCTATTACCGGTAATAATGACTGTGGGTGTGCACGTTGGTGATCTGATGTTCATAATAATCTGATTACACGCATCACATACACTACATTGATGCGATAGTCAGAGGATCCTGGTTTACATGTAATCAGTACATGGGTTGGATGTCATTCAAAAGACATGGCGGGTCTTCAAAAGAGTGGACCACAGCTCTCGCTGTGCCACGCCCTTCCCCTTGCATGACTTCCATCCAGACCTTGGGTGGCGATTGGATCACACACATATGGCATTCGAGGTGCATTTTGCATATTCCTGCTGCTGTCTACCGGCATTGTGGGGATTTGTGCTATGTTCTGGCCACATTCCTTCTGCACTCTGGGTATTTGTACTGTGTTCTGGCTGCAGTCAACCTGGGATTCGGGAGCTGCTGCACACCGATTGTGCACAAATCATTTGAGGCGGCTTTGGCACACATTCTGGGTATTCGAACGGCATTCGAACACAGCTGTCCGAATGTCCCTGTCCTGTCCCTGTCCTCCCGAATGCACCTCAAAGTTTGGCTTTTTTCCCATTCACCCTGATTCAGCCTCATTCATGCTCATTTGTGCTAAGTGTGACAGGGGCTTAAACAATGTAACTTCAGAAGCCCTGTTTGGATGAGATTCATTTTAGTTTGGGAAGGTGGTGTAAAGTAATTATTTCCAGAGTTCAGTAATTATTTTTATCTAGTCAGTCATTTATACTGAGCACACTTTCACATGTTGGTAAAACTGCCAGTGCCCTTTTCTTTCTGTTAAACAATCCATAGAAATTGCCTCACGTTCTATTAATGGCTTGCACTCAGAGATGTCTGTAATATTCTCTGGAAAAGGAGTTTTCTGCCTTTTATGTCAAGTATGGAGTTGTGGAGGCAGCAGCAGAGATATTACATTCACACTTGAGTTTTATTTATGTAGAATTTCTGTATTATCTCTTCACACATCACAGCTACAAAATCATGTGAACAAGATCATGTCAGTTCCTCACCTGTGTGTGCGTGTGCGTGTGTTATCCTCACTGTGTGTCTTTAAGCCATCTGCTCTACTTATGGCACAGGGACAGAGCGCACTGCCAGTGGGCTGCACACCTCTACATATAGATTAAAAACATAAAACCATAAAGTCTACGGGATGGGAAACATTTACAAACTTGTGTGAAAGATGTTCAAACCACCTGCTTTAGCACACTGAGCTCAAACAGCAGAAAACAAACAACATGAAGCTAGCATGCAACTAGACAGAACCTATGTGATAGAAAATTAACCATACAGATCAATCTATTGTAGGTTTTTTTTTTGTTTGTTTGTTTTATTGAGGAGGCATGACAGTGCGTCAGGCCTGTTTAGTGTGTGCCCCATCTGGTATTTTTACAGTGCTTTCTTACACTGAGTGAATCAGTCATAAATAATACAGACATCCTGTAGTAAAGCTACAGTACTTCACCTCCCCATTTACAGTTAATATTGTCTGAATAGGGTTTAAGACAGATGCAGGGTTTATATAATCCCTAGTAAACTACATTCAACAAGAGCAATCTGAGATTTCTGACGTCCGCCAATCCTGATCTGGATCACCTCCAAAATTCAGTGGAATCTTCCATGCCCTAATTATTTGCACCACAGATACAACCCCAATTCCAGTGAAGTTGGGACATTGTGTGAAATGTAAATAAAAACAGAATACAATGATTTGCAAATCCTCTTCAACCTATATTCAGTTGAATACACCACAAAGACAAGATATTTAATGAGCAAAAACAAAGAGTTCACCGTGCTTCTCTATAGTACAAACAAATCTGGTGCAACCAAGTAGGACTAATTAGTAAAAAAGAAAAATAACTGGTGCAACACAGGAATAAGTGCCAGAAAATTTAATAAGGTGCTGAAAGCAAAAAATGTAAATATTTAATTTATATAGATATTTAATTTTATATTTATATTTTATGTAGATATTTAATATTCAAACTGATATTTTGTTTTTCTGCAAATATTTGCTCATTTTGAAATGGATGCCTGCAACATGTTTCAAAAAAGCTGGGACAGGGGCAACAAAAGACTGGGAAAGTTGATGAATGCACAAAGAACACCTGTTTGGAACATTTCACAGGTGAACAGGTTAATTGGAAACAGGTGAGTGTCATGATTGGATATCAATCAATCAATCAATCAATTTTTTTTTATATAGCGCCAAATCACAACAAACAGTTGCCCCAAGGCGCCTTATATTGTAAGGCAAGGCCATACAATTATTATGTAAAACCCCAACGGTCAAAACGACCCCCTGTGAGCAAGCACTTGGCTACAGTGGGAAGCAAAAACTCCCTTTTAACAGGAAGAAACCTCCAGCAGAACCAGGCTCAGGGAGGGGCAGTCTTCTGCTGGGACTGGTTGGGGCTGAGGGAGAGAACCAGGAAAAAGACATGCTGTGGAGGGGAGCAGAGATCAATCACTAATGATTAAATGCAGAGTGGTGCATACAGAGCAAAAAGAGAAAGAAACAGTGCATCATGGGAACCCCACAGCAGTCTACGTCTATAGCAGCATAACTAAGGGATGGTTCAGGGTCACCTGATCCAGCCCTAACTATAAGCTTTAGCAAAAAGGGAAGTTTTAAGCCTAATCTTAAAAGTAGAGAGGGTGTCTGTCTCCCTGATCTGAATTGGGAGCTGGTTCCACAGGAGAGGAGCCTGAAAGCTGAAGGCTCTGCCTCCCATTCTACTCTTACAAACCCTAGGAACTACAAGTAAGCCTGCAGTCTGAGAGCGAAGCGCTCTATTGGGGTGATATGGTACTACGAGGTCCCTAAGATAAGATGGGACCTGATTATTCAAAACCTTATAAGTAAGAAGAAGAATTTTAAATTCTATTCTAGAATTAACAGGAAGCCAATGAAGAGAGGCCAATATGGGTGAGATATGCTCTCTCCTTCTAGTCCCCGTTAGTACTCTAGCTGCAGCATTTTGAATTAACTGAAGGCTTTTTAGGGAACTTTTAGGACAACCTGATAATAATGAATTACAATAGTCCAGTCTAGAGGAAATAAATGCATGAATTAGTTTTTCAGCATCACTCTGAGACAAGACCTTTCTAATTTTAGAGATATTGCGTAAATGCAAAAAAGCAGTCCTACATATTTGTTTAATATGCGCTTTGAATGACATATCCTGATCAAAAATGACTCCAAGATTTCTCACAGTATTACTAGAGGTCAGGGTAATGCCATCCAGAGTAAGGATCTGGTTAGACACCATGTTTCTAAGATTTGTGGGGCCAAGTACAATAACTTCAGTTTTATCTGAGTTTAAAAGCAGGAAATTAGAGGTCATCCATGTCTTTATGTCTGTAAGACAATCCTGCAGTTTAGCTAATTGGTGTGTGTCCTCTGGCTTCATGGATAGATAAAGCTGGGTATCATCTGCGTAACAATGAAAATTTAAGCAATACCGTCTAATAATACTGCCTAAGGGAAGCATGTATAAAGTGAATAAAATTGGTCCTAGCACAGAACCTTGTGGAACTCCATAATTAACTTTAGTCTGTGAAGAAGATTCCCCATTTACATGAACAAATTGTAATCTATTAGACAAATATGATTCAAACCACCGCAGCGCAGTGCCTTTAATACCTATGGCATGCTGTAATCTCTGTAATAAAATTTTATGGTCAACAGTATCAAAAGCAGCACTGAGGTCTAACAGAACAAGCACAGAGATGAGTCCACTGTCCGAGGCCATAAGAAGATCATTTGTAACCTTCACTAATGCTGTTTCTGTACTATGATGAATTCTAAAACCTGACTGAAACTCTTCAAATAGACCATTCCTCTGCAGATGATCAGTTAGCTGTTTTACAACTACCCTTTCAAGAATTTTTGAGAGAAAAGGAAGGTTGGAGATTGGCCTATAATTAGCTAAGATAGCTGGGTCAAGTGATGGCTTTTTAAGTAATGGTTTAATTAGTGCCACCTTAAAAGCCTGTGGTACATAGCCATCTAACAAAGATAGATTGATCATATTTCAGATCGAAGCATTAAATAATGGTAGGGCTTCCTTGAGCAGCCTGGTAGGAATGGGGTCTAATAAACATGTTGATGGTTTGGATGAAGTAACTAATGAAAATAACTCAGACAGAACAATCGGAGAGAAAGAGTCTAACCAAATACCGGCATCACTGAAAGCAGCCAAAGATAACGATACGTCTTTGGGATGGTTATGAGTAATTTTTTCTCTAATAGTTAAAATTTTGTTAGCAAAGAAAGTCATGAAGTCATTACTAGTTAAAATTAATGGAATACTCAGCTCAATAGAGCTCTGACTCTTTGTCAGCCTGGCTACAGTGCTGAAAAGAAACCTGGGGTTGTTCTTATTTTCTTCAATTAGTGATGAGTAGAAAGATGCCCTAGCTTTACGGAGGGCTTTTTTTATAGAGCAACAGACTCTTTTTCCAGGCTAAGTGAAGATCTTCTAAATTAGTGAGACGCCATTTCCTCTCCAACTTACGGGTTATCTGCTTTAAGCTACGAGTTTGTGAGTTATACCACGGAGTCAGGCACTTCTGATTTAAAGCTCTCTTTTTCAGAGGAGCTACAGCATCCAAAGTTGTCTTCAATGAGGATGTAAAACTATTGATGAGATACTCTATCTCACTTACAGAGTTTAGGTAGCTACTCTGCACTGTGTTGTTATATGGCATTAGAGAACATAAAGAAGGAATCATATCCTTAAACCTAGTTACAGCGCTTTCTGAAAGACTTCTAGTGTAATGAAACTTATTCCCCACTGCTGGGTAGTCCATCAGAGTAAATGTAAATGTTATTAAGAAATGATCAGACAGAAGGGAGTTTTCAGGGAATACTGTTAAGTCTCCTATTTCCATACCATAAGTCAGAACAAGATCTAAGATATGATTAAAGTGGTGGGTGGACTCATTTACATTTTGAGCAAAGCCAATAGAGTCTAATAATAGATTAAATGCAGTGTTGAGGCTGTCATTCTCAGCATCTGTGTAGATGTTAAAATCGCCCATAATTATCTTATCTGAGCTAAGCACTAAGTCAGACAAAAGGTCTGAAAATTCACAGAGAGACTCACAGTAACGACCAGGTGGACGATAGATAATAACAAATAAAACTGGTTTTTGGGACTTCCAATTTGGATGGACAAGACTAAGAGTCAAGCTTTCAAATGAATTAAAGCTCTGTCTGGGTTTTTGATTAATTAATAAGCTGGAATGGAAGATTGCTGCTAATCCTCCGCCCCAGCCCGTGCTACGAGCATTCTGACAGTTAGTGTGACTCGGGGGTGTTGACTCATTTAAACTAACATATTCATCCTGCTGTAACCAGGTTTCTGTAAGGCAGAATAAATCAATATGTTGATCAATTATTATATCATTTACCAACAGGGACTTAGAAGAGAGAGACCTAATGTTTAATAGACCACATTTAACTGTTTTAGTCTGTGGTGCAGTTGAAGGTGCTATATTATTTTTTCTTTTTGAATTTTTATGCTTAAATAGATTTTTGCTGGTTATTGGTGGTCTGGGAGCAGACACCGTCTCTACGGGGATGGGGTAATGAGGGGATGGCAGGGGGAGAGAAGCTGCAGAGAGGTGTGTAAGACTACAACTCTGCTTCCTGGTCCCAACCCTGGATAGTCACGGTTTGGAGGATTTAAGAAAATTGGCCAGATTTCTAGAAATGAGAGCTGCTCCATCCAAAGTGGGATGGATGCCGTCTCTCCTAACAAGACCAGGTTTTCCCCAGAAGCTTTGCCAATTATCTATGAAGCCCACCTCATTTTTTGGACACCACTCAGACAGCCAGCAATTCAAGGAGAACATGCGGCTAAACATGTCACTCCCGGTCCAATTGGGGAGGGGCCCAGAGAAAACTACAGAGTCCGACATTGTTTTTGCAAAGTTACACACCGATTTAATGTTAATTTTAGTGACCTCCGATTGGCGTAACCGGGTGTCATTACTGCCGACGTGAATTACAATCTTACCAAATTTACGCTTAGCCTTAGCCAGCAGTTTCAAATTTCCTTCAGTGTTGCCTGCTCTGGCCCCCGGAAGACAATTGACTATGGTTGCTGCTGTCGCTAACTTCACATTTCTCAAAACAGAGTCGCCAATAACCAGAGTTTGTTCCTCGGCGGGTGTGTCGTCGAGTGGGGAAAAACGGTTAGAGATGTGAACGGGTTGGCGGTGTACACGGGGCTTCTGTTTAGAACTACGCTTCCTCCTCACAGTCACCCAGTCGGCCTGCTTTCCCAGCTGCTCGGGATCTGCCAGAGGGGAACTAACGGCGGCTAAGCTACCTTGGTCCGCACCGACTACAGGGGCCTGGCTAGCTGTAGAATTTTCCACGGTGCGGAGCCAAGTCTCCAATTCGCCCAGCCTGGCCTCCAAAGCTACGAATAAGCTACACTTATTACAAGTACCGTTACTGCTAAAGGAGGCCGAGGAATAACTAAACATTTCACACCCAGAGCAGAAAAGTGCGGGAGAGACAGGAGAAGCCGCCATGCTAAATCGGCTAAGAGCTAGTAGCTGCGCTAAGCTAGCGGATTCCTAAAAACACGCAAAGTGAATAATGTGTAAATAATTTAGAGGTGATTCAGCAGAAGGAGTGCTTTAGTTAAGGCACGTGAAGATTACACTGGGAAACAAATCGTAATCTAGATAACTAGATCAATCTAACTGCGCAGATTAAACAGCTAACAGATACAGCAAAACACCGCTGTGCTCCGGAACAGGAAGTGATACAATACCGCAGTGAGAGCCAACCACCAGTAGAGGCAAGCCTCTATATATAAAAGGATATAAAAGGAGCATCCCCAAAAGGCTCAGCCATTCACAAGCAAAGATGGGGCGAGGATAACCACTTTGTGAACAACTGCATGAAAAAATAGTCCAACAGTTTAAGAACAATGTATTTAGGGATTCCATCATCTACAGTCCATAATATAATCAGAAGATTCAGAAAATCTGGAGAACTGTCGATACGTAAGCAGCAAGGCCGAAAGCCAATATTGAATGCCCGTGACCTTCGATCCCTCAGGCGGCACTGCATTAAAAACCGACATCATTGTGTAAAGGATCTCACCACGTGGGCTCAGGAACACTTCAGAAAACCATTGTCAGTTAACACAGTTCGTCACTACATCTACAAGTGCAAGTTAAAACTCTAGCATGCAAAGCGAAAGCCATACATCAACAATATCCAGAAATGCTGAAATGCTTCTCTGGGCCCGAGCTCATTTGAAATGGACAGACACAAAGTGGAAAAGTGTGTTGTGGTCTGATGAGTCCACATTTCAAATTGTTTTTGGAAATCATGGACGGAAAAAGACCTTCCAGATTGTTACCGGCGCATTTTCAAAAGCCAGCATCTGTGATGGTATGGGGGTGTGTTAGTGGCCATGGCATGGACAACTTACACATCTGTGATGGCACCATCAATGCTGAAAGGTACATCCAGGTTTTGGAGCAACACATGCTGCCATCCAAGCAACGTCTTTTTCAGGGACGTTCCTGCTTTTTTCAGCAAGACAATGCCAAGCCACATTCTGCACATGTTACAACAGCGTGGCTTTGTAGTAAAACAGTGCAGGTACTAGACTGGCCTGCCTGCAGTCCTGACCTGTCGCCCATTGAAAATGTGTGGCGCATTATGAAGCACAAAATACGACAACAGAGACCCTGGACTGTTGAACAACTGAAGTCGTACATCAAGAAAGAATGGGAAAGAATTCCACCTACAAAGCTTCAACAATTAGTGTCCTCAGTTCCCAAAGCTTATTGATTGTTGTTAGAAGGAAAGGTGATGTAACACAGTGGTAAACATACCACTGTCCCAGCTTTTTTGAAACATGTTGCAGGCATCCATTTCAAAATGAGCAAATATTTGCACAAAAACATTAAAGTTTATCAGTTTGAACATTAAATATCTTGTCTTTGTGGTGTATTCAATTGAATATAGGTTGAAGAGGATTTGCAGATCATTGTATTCTGTTTTTATTTACATTTTACACAATGTCCCAACTTCATTGGAATTGGGGTTGTATATATTAGGCCCTAATACAGTATATATCTGTGGTGCAAATTTAGTGAGAACCCATGAAGTATGTTTTTTAAGTGTAGTCGTTCAAAGCCTATATAAAGTAAAATGTTGATCCAGAATCTGGATCCGGATCACCTCCAAAATTGAATGGAGTCTTCCTTGGCCTAATATCTATCTGTGGTGAAAATTTCATCAAAACCCATGCAATAGTTTTGATGTAATCCTTCTAAAAGACAGACAGACAAATAAATATATGCTGATGATTTTATTCTGTCCTTGGCAGATGTAATAATCCAGTTTACGAGGAAAACACACACACATACACACACACACACACGCACAGAGCGAGCCATGCAGTTGTGTTCCAAAGTTTACATACCTCAGCAGAATCTTTGTTTTTTTTCCCCATTTTTCAGAGAATATAATCACATTAACTTTTTTTCACTCATGGTTAGTGGTTGTGTGAAGCCATTTATAGTCAAACAGCTGTCTTTACTTTTTCAATTCATAATGACAACAGAAATTACCCAAATGACTGATAAAAAGTTTGTATACCCCTGTTCATAATACAGTGCGTTGTCCCCTTTAACATCAATGACAGCTTGGAGTCTTTTGTGGTCGTTGTGGATGAGATTGTCTTGGACTTTATTTTCATCAATTACGAAGAAATACAAACAGTATGGCACTCTGTGGTAAATCTTTATGGAGTAGACAGTTCACAAAAACTGACTGACTGTGCAAGAAGGAGAAAAGTGAGGAAAGCCACCAAGACACCCAGACAACACAGAAGAAGTTATAGGCTTATCTGGCTGTGATTGAAGAAATTGTGCACAGTGCAAATTCTGCAATTTGTATCACCAGTTATCCATCTTCATGATGAAGTGGTATAGAGGAAGATTTTTTAAAAAGAAGACCTGAAAGTTTTGCTACAAATTGCCAGAAGTTACATCTAAAAACTAACCTTTTTTTTTTAAGTCGTTTAAACCCTCAGCGATTCGACTTTTAAATGCTCCTTAGGACTGGTTTTTTGTTTTTGTTTGTTTGTTTTATCCTGGCTGCTCATTTTAACTCCTTGCCAATGTTGGGAAAGTGTAGGTACACGGACCCACAACAGGGGGCGCAAATGAACGGACAATGGAGGAGGTCAAATAACAACACTTTACTGTTGTGAATGGGCACAACAAATACAACAGATTACAACAACAGACAAAAGCCAAATCACAAAAGGTGTCGTGTGGGCAGGCTCGAAGATAGGAGACGTCTGTCCAAAGCAGAACCGGAACCACACGATTTCCTTCGCCACCAGACCCCGGGAATACTGGAGCCGCCAAGTCCAAAACTCCCAGGTGGCCACTGCCTCCGCGTGTCGGACCTGGTACTGCTGGCGAGGAACAAAAAACAATTAAATGTGGGCGCGTTTGCACCCAGCAATCCGCACGGCAGGAAAACTACCTCCACCTCTCGTTGGAAAAGGAGTCGCACAAAAGTCACAAAAGATCACTGTCAAACAGTCAGCTGAGTACGTTACCTTCCAGGTAGAACGATATCTCGGCAAAGAGGTGGAGACGTTGTCCTGCTGATGTACCCCTGCCGATCAGATGATTGGTAACAGCTGTTGCAGGTGATGCGTGACAGCTGTCACCCTGGCTGCTCCTGTGAGGTGGCTGCGCCCTCTGGTGCCTGGAGCCCGCACTCCAGACAGGGCGCCCTCTGGTGGTGGGCCAGCAGTACCTCCTCTTGTGGCGGCCCACACAACAGGACCCCCCCCTCAACGGGCGCCTCCTGGCGCCCGACCAGGCTTGTCCGGGTGGCGGCGGTAGAAATCGGCCAGGAGGGCCGGGTCCAGGATGAAGCTCCTCTTCACCCAGGAGCGTTCTTCGGGACCGTACCCCTCCCAGTCCACCAAATACTGGAAGCCCCGGCCCATCCTACGGACATCCAAGAGCCGGCGTACCGTCCAAGCCGGCTCACCATCGATGATCCGGGCAGGAGGTGGCGCCGGACCCGGACCGGAGTACAGAGGGGTGAGGTGTGATGTGGTTTGATTCGGGACACATGAAACACAGGATGGATCCGCAGTGAGGTCGGAAGCAGAAGCCTCACTGCGGCTGGACTGATGACCTTACGGATTTTGAAAGGGCCGATGTAACGGTCCTGTAGCTTGGGGGAGTCCACTTTGAGGGGAATGTCCTTTGTGGATAACCACACCTCCTGCCCTGGCCGATACGCAGGGGCCGGGGTCCGCCGACGGTCTGCATGGGCTTTTGCCCTCGTCCGGGCCTTTAGCAAAGCAGAACGGGCGGCACGCCACACCCGACGGCACTTCCGTAGGTGGGCCTGGACCGTGGGCACACCGACCTCTCCCTCAACCACCGGAAACAACGGGGGCTGATACCCCAGACACACCTCAAAAGGGGAGAGGCCGGTGGCTGAAGACATCTGGCTGTTATGGGCATACTCGATCCAGGCCAAATGGGTACTCCAGGCCGCCGGGTGCGCAGCAGTCACGCAGCGCAAGGCCTGTTCCACCTCCTGGTTTACCCGTTCTGCTTGCCCGTTGGTCTGAGGGTGGTACCCGGACGAGAGACTCACCGTGGCCCCCAGTTCCCGGCAGAAGCTCCTCCAGACTTGCGAGGAGAACTGGGGACCGCGATCGGAGACGATGTCTGTTGGAATCCCATGCAGCCAGACGACGTGGTGGACCAGGAGGTCCGCTGTCTCCTGGGCTGTTGGGAGCTTCGGGAGGGCCACGAAGTGGGCCGCCTTGGAGAATCGGTCCACTATCGTGAGGATGGTGGTGTTACCCTGGGACGGCGGGAGGCCCGTGACAAAATCCAGGCCGATGTGGGACCAGGGGCGATGAGGCACAGGCAACGGCTGGAGTAGTCCTGATGCCCTGCGATGGTCAGCCTTGCCCCTGGCGCAGGTGGTGCAGGCCTGGATATAATCCCGGACGTCGGCCTCTAGGGACGCCCACCAGAAGCGCTGCCGGACAACTGCCACGGTTCTTCGCACCCCTGGATGACAGGAGCTTGGAGCCGTGACAGAAGTCCAGGACTGCAGCCCTAGCTTCTGGTGGGATGTATAGTTTGTTCTTCGGCCCACTTCCGGGGTCCGGGCTTCGTGCCAGGGCCTCCCGGACGGTTCTCTCTACGTCCCAGGTGAGGGTGGCCACGATAGTGGACTCCGGGATGATGGGTTCCGGTGGATCCGACAACTCTGCTTTGACTTCATCTTCATGTACCCGGGACAAGGCATCCGATCTCTGGTTTTTGGTCCCGGGACGGTAGGTGATCCGGAAGTCAAAACGACCGAAGAACAGTGACCAGCGGGCTTGCCTGGGGTTCAGCCGCTTGGCGGTCCTGATATACTCCAGGTTCCGGTGGTCAGTGAAAACCGTGAATGGCACGGACGTTCCCTCCAACAGATGTCTCCACTCTTCAAGAGCCTCTTTCACCGCAAGGAGTTCTTGATTGCCGGCGTCATAGTTCCGTTCGGCCGGGGTCAACCTGTGGGAAAAATAGGCACACGGGTGAAGGACCTTATCGGTCTTCCCGCTCTGGGAAAGCACAGCTCCTATCCCTGAGTCCGAAGCGTCCACTTCAACCACTAACTGGCGACTAGGATCGGGCTGCACCAGAACGGGTGCAGACGAGAAGCGTCGTTTCAACTCCTTGAACGCGGCATCGCAACGATCCGACCAGGTGAAGAGGACTTTTGGTGAGGTCAGGGCTGTCAGGGGGCTAACTACCTGACTGTAGCCCTTAATGAACCTCCTGTAGAAATTTGCAAAGCCGAGGAACTGTTGCAGCTTCCTACGGCTAGTGGGTTGGGGCCAGTCTCTCACCGCCGCAACCTTGGCTGGATCAGGAGCGACGGAGTTGGGGGAGATGATAAACCCCAGGAAGGACAAAGAAGTGCGGTGAAACTCGCACTTCTCGCCCTTCACAAACAGCCGGTTCTCCAACAACCGCTGCAGGACCTGACGTACATGCCGGACATGAGTCTCAGGATCCGGAGAAAAGATGAGTATATCGTCTAGATATATGAAGACGAATCGGTGCAGGAAATCCCGCAAGACATCATTAACCAATGCTTGGAACGTCGCGGGGGCGTTTGTGAGGCCGAACGGCATGACCACGTACTCAAAGTGACCTAAGGGGGTGTTAAATGCCGTCTTCCACTCGTCTCCCTTCCGGATCCGAACCAGGTGATACGCATTTCTAAGATCTAGCTTCGTGAATATTTGGGCTCCATGCAGGGGCGTGAACACTGAATCCAACAAGGGCAACGGGTATCGATTACGAACCATGATTTCGTTCAGTCCCCTATAATCAATGCATGGACGAAGTCCGCCGTCTTTTTTACCCACAAAAAAGAAACCTGCACCCATCGGGGAGGTGGAATTCCGGATCAACCCGGCGGCTAAAGAGTCCCGGATGTAGGTCTCCATTGATTCACGCTCAGGTCGTGAGAGGTTGTACAGCCTGCTGGACGGAAACTCAACGCCTGGAACCAAATCAATGGCACAATCGTACGGACGGTGGGGGGGAAGGGTGAGCGCCAGATCCTTACTGAACACATCCACAAGGTCATGGTACTCCACCGGCACCGTCCCCAGATTGGGCGGGACTCTGACCTCCTCCTTAGCCTGGGAACCGGGAGGAACCGAGGACCCTAAACATACCCTATGGCAGGTCTCGCTCCACTGAACCACTACCCCGGACGGCCAATCGATCCGGGGATTGTGTTTTAACATCCAGGGGTACATCAGCAGGACGACGTCTCCACCTCTTTGCCGAGATATCGTTCTACCTGGAAGGTAACGTACTCAGCTGACTGTTTGACAGTGATCTTTTGTGACTTTTGTGCGACTCCTTTTCCAACGAGAGGTGGAGGTAGTTTTCCTGCCGTGCGGATTGCTGGGTGCAAACGCGCCCACATTTAATTGTTTTTTGTTCCTCGCCAGCAGTACCAGGTCCGACACGTGGAGGCAGTGGCCACCTGGGAGTTCGGGACTTGGCGGCTCCAGTATTCCCGGGGTCTGGTGGCGGAGGAAATCGTGTGGTTCCGGTTCTGCTTTGGACAGACGTCTCCTATCTTCGAGCCTGCCCACACGACACCTTTTGTGATTTGGCTTTTGTCTATTGTTGTAATCTGTTGTATTTGTTGTGCCTATTCACAACAGTAAAGTGTTGTTATTTGACCTCCTCCATTGTCCGTTCATTTGCGCCCCCTGTTGTGGGTCCGTGTACCTACACTTTCCCAACACGATATCTCGGCAAAGAGGTGGAGACGTCGTCCTGCTGATGTACCCCTGCCGATCAGATGATTGGTAACAGCTGTTGCAGGTGATGCATGACAGCTGTCACCCTGGTTGCTCCTGTGAGGCGGCTGCACCCTCTGGTGCCTGGAGCCCCCACTCCAGACAGGGCGCCCTCTGGTGGTGGGCCAGCAGTACCTCCTCTTCTGGCGGCCCACACAACAGCCAAAGTCAGTTTTATCTGTTTTTATCTGTTTTATTGTTCTTAAATGTTGTTCTATGTTAGTGTTTTTATGTGCAGCTCTAACTTAATTGCCCCTTGTGGGATTAACAAAGCTGTTTGAAGTTGAACTTGAAGTTGACATCTGAGATGTAAGCCTAGATTTGATCTGTTTTGGTGAAAGAATATCCTTCTCTGCTCTGCTCCACTATGAAGCTAAGACTGGTGATGCAAAATGCAAGATTTACATTGTGCACAATTTCTCCAATTACAGCCACATAAGCCTGTAACTTCTTCTGGATTGTCTGAGTGTCTTGGTAGGTTTCCTCACTCTTCTCCTTCTTGCACAGTCACTCAGTTTTTGAGAACTGTCTACTCCATGCAGATTTACCGTAGAGTGCCATACTGCTTGTATTTCTTCATAAACTGACGTAAACAAAGTCCAAGACATATTTAGTGGCAGCTTCACCATCAGAGAGCCTCGTCCACAACTACCACAAAAGACTCCAAGCTGTCACTGATTTAACATCAAGGAGGCAACACACCGTATTAAGAACGTGGGTATGTAAACTTTTGATCAGGGTCATTTGGGTAGTTTGTGTCGCCATTATGATTTAAAAAGAGTAAACACAGTTATTTGACAATAAAGGGTTTCACACAACCACTAACCATGAGTGGAAGTGCCAGTGTATGTAAACTTTTGTGCACAGCTGTACTTCTTTTGTTGTGCTTTGTCAATATAATATGTTAATTATTAAAGGAGATTGTTGGAGAGGAGCAGTTGTTGGACTATGATTGATGCCTTTCTGGTTTATTTTTTATTGTTATTCCAGTGGTAAGATCGTCTCTCCCAAGTGGAAGTCATTCAAAGGTCTGCGTCTGCTGTGGAGGGATAAGATCCGTCTGAACAATGCGATCTGGAGGGCGTGGTTCATTCAGTGTGAGTCCATCACTGCTCTGTCTGCATAATCCTTGATATGGCTTCACAAATGATTAAACAGGAGGGATCTGCCATGCAGAAATTACTTGTTCATCAAAACTACTTCTGTGTAACTTTTGCTCGACAAATACTAGTTGGAGCAAGTGTCCACTTTGTGTAAGTTCAGCAACGGGGTCACATTAACCATAACTGATTTTTTTCCCCCTCTTGTTTCAGTGAATGCAAATTATGCAACATCTCAAAGTGAGAGTTTTTTAATAGCCTTATTTGAACTGTTTATGTCATATATCACATTCAGTGATTAAGCACCAAATATAAAGTCATGTGATGATGCTGCAATACCTCTTGCTCTGTTTTAGATGTGGAGAAGAGGAAGAACTCAGTGTGTGGGTTTGTCACCCCACTGGAGGGCTCAGAGGCCGATGCACATCGCAAACCTGAAGTATAGAATATATTTTTAAATCATCGACATAACACCTGTGTTACACTTTACATTAATGCCATTTAATTAGCCAGTTATTAAAGGTGCATTACAAGATGTTTTAATGCCTATTAAGTGGTTGTAACATCACCCACAAAATGTAAAACAGCATGTGCGCTGTTCTCACTGTAAAGAAATCGGGCTGGATTTCACGGGAAAGTCCATTTGCTTACGTACACTGAATGAATGAATGAATGAATGAATGAAAATGAATGAATGAATGAAAACTGTTTATTTCGAACATTTGATACAACAACAATTACAAGATAGATCAGTAAAGACAACAACAAAAAAGTTCCTACTGTGTACCCAACATGACCGAAAAGGGGTAGGGTGAAGCATCAGCTTATTTATCCCTACCCCTTGTCCCCCTGTGACATTTATGTGTGCTTCTCAGTGTCTTGCTCACTACAGTGTAGCCAGAGAGTGTTGAGGTTTCTTTTCCAGCATTGATTATTCAGCGAACAACATGAAGTTAGCTAACACCAATAAACAACCAGGTTCCAGCACACCAGACATCATCATGCCAAACGGAAATGATACTGATTTCATGTGAAGATACAGGTCAACAAAGGCACGGCTTTTGGGAGGAAAAAAGGAGGATTTTTTTGGTTTTCAGGATCAGAACCAACCATAAATGAAACATTGGTTAAGGGAAGGAATGTTGTATGACTTTGTGTTTTCATCAGCTCATGTTGGGTGGTGGCCAAGTGGTTAGTGTGCTTGGTTTCAGTGTGGAAGGTTTCGAGATCAAACTTCACCCCTGCCACATTTCTCCATGCAGTGTGGAGTTGCGTCAGGAAGGGCATCCGGCGTAAAACTTGTGCCAATTCAACATGCAGATCCACCTCGGATTTGCTGTGGTGACCCAAGTGAAAACAAGGGAGCAGTCGAAGGGATTTATCTTTTATGTTGGGTACCACTAGCTTGCCTGCTAATGCTAGTCAGTTACTAACTACTTACCCAGCTCATGAAAGCCCCTTTCACACCAGGCCTATGTAGAGTCACGTAGTGCAGTGTACCAGCTACGCCGAGTTTATGCAGCTGTATGTCAAGCTAAAGCAGCTCCACGCCGAGTTTATTCACTACACTGAGGAATGCAAAACAGACACAAAAAATTAAACGTTTCATTTTTTTCAGCGTAGAGCAGTGGATGCAGAAAGTACACAGTTCTTAGCAAGTCTGCACAACGCTGCGCTACTGTATACAAGTCTACACAACACTGCACAGCTGTACACATCCAAAAACTGAGTGCATCAGACAGGCAGGGATGCATCCAGAGTGAAGGAACTGGAGGAGAACAGGTGTAGCGTGCGTGTGTGGCTGCATGATCCACACAGCCCACAGTGCCTGTGCATGCTTACAACAGGTGATCGAACTGGCACACGCATGAGTGTGTGGTGTCTGTTCATAACGGCTGAACGAGCCGCTGCGCGTGCATGAGCCGGTCTACGGCAGGGATGCATCCTGTTAGTAATCAGATAACTGCCAGAATCTGTGTTTACATGCACTTCAGTAATCCAGTAATCAGAAAAACATGGTTTACATTCTTTCAATTTATAAATTCGAAATCCAGAGAGCAAAGAGAGCTCTCTCTCTCTCTCTCTCTCTCTCTGAGAAATTCTGGAGTCATTTTTGATCAGGATATGTCCTTCAATGTGCATATTAAGCAAATATGTAGGACTGCTTTTTTGCATTTACGCAATATCTCTAAAATTAGAAAGGTCTTGTCTCAGAGTGATGCTGAAAAACTAATTCATGCATTTATTTCCTCTAGGCTGGACTATTGTAATTCATTATTATCAGGTTGTCCTAAAAGTTCCCTGAAAAGCCTTCAGTTAATTCAAAATGCTGCAGCTAGAGTACTGATGGGGACTAGAAGGAGAGAGCATATTTCACCCATATTGGCCTCTCTTCATTGGCTTCCTGTTAATTCTAGAATAGAATTTAAAATTCTTCTTCTTACTTATAAGGTTTTGAATAATCAGGTCCCATCTTATCTTAGGGACCTCATAGTACCATATCACCCCAACAGAGCGCTTCACTCTCACACTGCAGGCTTACTTGTAGTTCCTCGGGTTTTTAAGAGTAGAATGGGAGGCAGAGCCTTCAGCTTTCAGGCTCCTCTCCTGTGGAACCAGCTCCCAATTCAGATCAGGGAGACAGACACCCTCTCTACTTTTAAGATTAGGCTTAAAACTTTCCTTTTTGCTAAAGCTTATAGTTAGGGCTGGATCAGGTGACCCTGAACCATCCCTTAGTTATGCTGCTATAGACGTAGACTGCTGGGGGTTCCCATGATGCACTGAGTGTTTCTTTCTCTTTTTTCTCTGTATGCACCACTCTGCATTTAATCATTAGTGATTGATCTCTGCTGTCTTCCACAGCATGTCTTTTTCCTGATTCTCTCCGCTCAGCCCCAACCAGTCCCAGCAGAAGACTGCCCCTCCCTGAGCCTGGTTCTGCTGGAGGTTTCTTCCTGTTAAAAGGGAGTTTTTCCTTCCCACTGTCCCCAAGTGCTTGCTCACAGGGGGTCATTTTGACCGTTGGGGTTTTTCTGTAATTATTGTATGGGTTTTGCCTTACAATATAAAGCGCCTTGGGACAACTGTTTGTTGTGATTTGGCGCTATATAAATAAAATTGATTTGATTTGATTTGATTTTGGGGGGGCATACAAAAGTCTCTGAACTTTGCGACCTGATGTTACAAGCCCTGACGAGGCAGCAGTGTGTCCTGCTGTACATCTGGAAACGTGAGTGCCATTTGCTTTTCATACAACCCCTGGCAAAAATTATGGAATCACCGGCCGCAGAGGATGTTCATTCAGTTGTTTAATTTTGTAGAAAAAAGCAGATCACAGACATGACACAAAACTAAAGTCAATTCAAATGGCAACTTTCTGGCTTTAAGAAACACTATAAGAAATCAGGAAAAATAATTGTGGCAGTCAGTAACGGTTACTTTTTTAGACCAAGCAGAGGGAAAAAAATATAGACTCACTCAATTCTGAGGAATAAATTATGGAATCACCCTGTAAATTTTCATCCCCAAAACTAACACCTGCATCAAATCAGATCTGCTCGTTAGTCTGCATCTAAAAAGCAGTGATCACACCTTGGAGAGCTGTTGCACCAAATGGACTGACATGAATCATGGCTCCAACACGAGAGATGTCAATTGAAACAAAGGAGAGGATTATCAAACTCTTAAAAGAAGGTAAATCATCACGCAGTGTTGCAAAAGATGTTGGTTGTTCACAGTCAGCTGTGTCTAAACTCTGGACCAAATACAAACAACATGGGAATGTTGTTAAAGGCAAACATACTGGTAGACCAAGGAAGACATCAAAGCGTCAAGGCAGAAAACTTAAAGCAATATGTCTCAAAAATCAAAAATGCTCAACAAAACAAATGAGGAACAAATGGGAGGAAACTGGAGTCAACGTCTGTGACCGAACTGTAAGAAACCGCCTAAAGGAAATAGGATTTACATACAGAAAAGCTAAACGAAAGCCATCATTAACACCTAAACAGAAAAAAACAATGTTACAATGGGCTAAGGAAAAGCAATCGTGGACTGTGGATGACTGGATGAAAGTCATATTCAGTGATGATGTTATATGGCTGGGGGGGCCTGGCTGCCGGTTTGTTTCTGTTTTTTGGTTTTCCTCCCAGGTGGCTTGCGTTTGGGACTGAGTGGCTGTGTTGCTGAGGCTGTCAGGACCTCACCCTGATCACCTGCGACTCGTCAGGACTCACAGCTGTGGTGCATCTGGATGGATTGGAACATGTTGGCATTTAAGACTGGACTGCACAGTGTGTATTTGCCAGAGACTCGACCTTGTGACCAGACGGGTGAGATCGTCGTCTCGGGAGCCATCTCATCAACAGCGGATGCTGAGAACGTCCAGGTTTGATGCACAGTCTGTGAAAGAGGAGGGGGTGAGGTCTCACGCTCGTCAGCACACTTCCTGAGGTATGTTAGATTTTGTGACTAACAGTTATACAGTCAGTAAATGTGGTGTCCCTCACACCTTATTGTATTGAGCTGTTTGTTAGTCATGTATCAGCTTCCACTGCAGTGGAATTTTGTGAACTGGATGTTCCATGCCTGCAGGTTGGGAAGCTGATCAGTAATCAAGCCAGGAAGTGTTTGCTGTTTGTACACCTTTAAGTGTTCTGTGTGTAGAGTGTGGACTCACATAATGGTTCCTTCTTTCACAGACTCGGTTGTTGCGGCCACCTGGGGGGTGTCGGCGGGGTCCTTGGGTCCGAAACAGCTTCTGGCTCCGGACCGTTAGCGCTGCTGGGAGCGCACCACGCCAGGCCGCACCTTTTTGTTATTATATTATCACTGTTATGTATTAAATTCAGTTAGCCTTTGAACCGTGCTCTGCTTATTTCATACTGGGTCCTTCAAACGCTGGTCGGTTCTCCGAGCTGCGTCCGACACATAACAGATGAATCTCGAATCTGCATTGGGCAAGGTGATGATGCTGGAACTTTTGTTTGGTGCCGTTCCAATGAGATTTATAAAGATGACTGCCTGAAGAGAACATGTAAATTTCCACAATCATTGATGATATGGGGCTGCATGTCAGGTAAAGGCACTGGGGAGATGGCTGTCATTACATCATCAAATAATGCACAAGTTTACGTTGATATTTTGGACACTTTTCTTATCCCATCAATTGAAAGGATGTTTGGGGATGATGAAATCATTTTTCAAGATGATAATGCATCTTGCCATAGAGCAAAAACTGTGAAAACATTCCTTGCAAAAAGACACATAGGGTCAATGTCATGGCATGCAAATAGTCCGGATCTTAATCCAATTGAAAATCTTTGGTGGAAGTTGAAGAAAATGGTCCATGACAAGGCTCCAACCTGCAAAGCTGATCTGGCAACAGCAATCAGAGAAAGTTGGAGCCAGATTGATGAAGAGTACTGTTTGTCACTCATTAAGTCCATGCCTCAGAGACTGCAAGCTGTTATAAAAGCCAGAGGTGGTGCAACAAAATACTAGTGATGTGTTGGAGCGTTCTTTTGGTTTTCATGATTCCATAATTTTTTCCTCAGAATTGAGTGAGTCCATATTTTTTTCCCTCTGCTTGGTCTAAAAAAGTAACCGTTACTGACTGCCACAATTTTTTTTCCTGATTTCTTATAGTGTTTCTTAAAGCCAGAAAGTTGTCATTTGAAATTACTTTAGTTTTGTGTCATGTCTGTGATCTGCTTTTTTTTCTACAAAATTAAACAACTGAATGAACATCCTCCGAGGCCGGTGATTCCATAATTTTTGCCAGGGGTATACTGTTTTTAGAACGGAGCGCATTTCCACAATGCCACAAACCCCCCCAAAAAAGTAGGCAGGAGTGCACTGTGAGAGGCAGAAAAGTAGACTTATATTGCGGCAAGGGCTACATACATGGCAGTAAGCATACAGTAAGCGATCATACGCAACTGTAAGTAAGACTAGGAACGCAATACGCCATCGTACACCAGCCTACACAGGGACTACGCCAAATCTGCGTGATTTTCCGACATGCTCGTGTAACAGTACCTGTATCTACATCGTCTTTTTTTTTTCTCCTGGCAGAAAAGTACTGGCATGGTGTTGGGGAGCATGTCATCCCATGTCAGCGATTAAAAAAAGCACTGTGCATTGGCTTTGCTGTTATGACTACAGTACACAGCTAGCAGCAAGCTTGGAATACATACGATGATCAGCAGTGTTGAGAGTCCCTCCAATCTGCTCCCAGAAATGAGTTTTTCTGTGTCTGTTGTTTGTGTGTGATATGTTGTACAGCTCAGCCAGTCAACTATGTTCTCTTCAGTATATCTCTCTTTGCAAAGCTAGAATGCTCGCTCACATATGTGAGAATGCACAGGCATGCATGCTTGGAAGGGAAGGTCTGAGGGTTGGTTGCAGTCTAAAATTTTTCTGCTAGATGCTGAAAACACCATAATGCACCTTTAATACATTTATATCTTGATTTTGGTGAATTCATTGGGGGATGTGATGTACTCTGTGCAGAAAATCTCATGCTTAGTATTTGTGTTTCATGTTACCAGGCGATTGTATTAGAGGGCAGCTATTGGAAGCGAAGGATTGAGGTTGTGATCAAGGAGTATCACAAATGGAGGATTTACTATAAAAAGAGAGTGAGCACTCATATATCCCTGAATAAACATTACTGCTCTATGGCTTAATATATTTTTATTTCAAAATCACCATCTCTAAAGCATTTATAAAGCACCATCTCTCTTCTTTCCCTTTGCAGCTTCAGAAAAAGAAAGATGACTTTTTATCAATGCTGCAAGAGGTATGGTAAATAATTTAACCATTTTATTGCTATGATTTACCCATTTGTGTGTGGGAGTGATTGTATGCTTTGATCTCAGGTTAACTCTCTTTTAATTTGTAGTGGTACATGCAGACACAGTTAATGTATTTTGTTTCTGCAGGTTCTGGCACTCTCACATGTCCTAGCTATCATTCATTTGATGGAGTTTTGAAGTCTCTTATTCAGGAGGACCATAAACACTTGCACCAGTGGACCTGTATGGGGCTTAGTTACTTATCTATTATTAAACTTTTCATGAGAGATTTTGAGGATATAGATCTGGAGCTCTCCCAAAATCCAGTCAGTTGTTCCCAGGCTTGAGCTCTATATTTCCATCAAATTTCCTGCAACTCTATTTAAAATCTGTCAAGTTATCTTGCTAATAGGAAAAGGAAAAACATGACCACCTTGGTAAAAGTAACAAATTGCACCATGGCTTGACAATTGTAGACAATTGACACACCCTGATTGCCAGCATTGACAGTTGCTCAAATCTACCTCCAGGCTTAATCTTTATTCAAATAAAATAGCTTCAGAATTTAATGTCATTTAATCAAATCTGACCTACTTCCAGCTTTGTTAAACTCAGCAGCAGAGGTGCAGTAAGTGTTGCAGTGATGTCACTGCAACCGAAACAAACAAAAGCAGAGACGAGAAAAAGTAGGATAGAGGGGAAGTACCTCGTTTCTGATAGTATTCACCTTTTCACTTTGAAGCCACAATCCCATTTGCAACTGTCCCTATCTGCTATGACTTCTCATGGGTCCTAACATATAGTTAATGTGCAACTGTGAACACAGTTTACTGAGGTAAAAACTACAAAAATTGTGACTGATTATACCTTGAAACGATTGTACACATTTGCAACTAGTGTACATTGTGCAGGACTTAAAAAGTCACATCCTATCAGCTGAGAGGACAAAGATCACTGAAAAGGGTTTATGCTTGATGTTATCTTCCCTTTCGCCAAAAAGATTATTATTCAGTGGCTCAATAAAAGCCTGGGTAAAATCAAGTGGTTTGTTTTTATCAGAAAATTCACCATCAAAGCACCAATCTAGAATTTAAATAACATCAGAATTTTTAACACATCATAAAATAATTTCTAATCTGAATTGCAAAGGAAAAGCTTTCATAACACAGCATATTGCAGATGGCATTGTGATCTGTATGAGCTTAGAAAGCAGGTTGAGGTGAAACCTGAGAGGTGGAGATATGCATTGGAGAGAAGGGGAATGAAAGTCAGTCTCCTTTAATGTTCAGCTTCATGTATAGTCACATGGGTTGTACACCCAGTAAATTCTGGGCGGCAGTCTCAAGCTGGGATAAATGATTAGGGCTGTGTCATGAAGGGCGTTGGGCGTACATTTTACCAAACTAAACATGCATATCAGAAATGGAATTTCCATACTGGATCTGTCAAGGCCTGGGTTAACAACATTCACCACCGGCTGCAGTTGTCCAACAGGATGCCGGTGGAAACTGGGCTACTGTTGGGCAAAGAAGAAGAAGAAGGGTCAGCGAATGTGTCCAATGGCAGCAGGAGAAGAGGAAAGTTAGAATTGTGGAATGGGAATTGTAAGAGTTGGTGCTTTGAATGTTGGTAGTATGACTGGTAAAGAGTTGACTGATATGATGAAGGGAACAGTAGATATACAGTGTATATAAGAACCAAGTGGAAAGGAGGTAAGTCAAGGATGATCAAAGGTGTGTTCAATCTGTTGTATCATGGTGTGGATAGGAGAAATGGTTTTGAGGTCATTCTAAGGGAAGATAATATTAAGGGTGTGTTGGAGGTAAGCAAGTATCTTGACAGGGTGATGAGTGTGACTTTGGAATTGAAGGGGTGATGATGAATGTCATCAGTGCATATAACCCGCAAGAAAGTTGTGAGATGGAGAAAGAAGAGTTCTGGAGTGAGCTAGATGAGGTGGTGGAGAGTATACCCAAGCATGAATGAGTTTTGATTGGTGCGTTCTCCAGTGGGCATGTTGGTGAATGGAACAGAGGTGATGAGGAAGTAATGGATAGATATGTTGTCAAGGAGAGGAATGTGGAAAAGCAGATGGTGGAAACTGAAGTGGGAAGACTGTTGTGAAATTTCGGAAGGAGATGAGGCAGGCACTGGATGGAGGTGAAGTGATTTTGGACAACTGGAAAAGTACTGCAGAAGTGGTAAGGGAGATAGCTAGGAAGGTACTGGGTGTGAAATCTGGATAGAGAAAGGAAGACAGAGGGACTTGGTGGTTGAATGAAGATGTTCTGGAAAGTGTAAGTGGAAAGAGATTGATGAAAAAGTCTGTCTTTGTACTGTTGTCCAACAACATTTGGGCTGCGGTTGTGCAGGTGTGCATGACCTAGTCCGGACTGGATCGCCCACATTCTACGTCGTCATCCGGCAGTCGTACACAGCTGTCCGACTGTCTGTTCGTCCCGAATGCGTCTCGATTATTGCCATTTTTACCGTTTTGGCCTCAGTCGACCTGTTTCGTGTGCATTCTTAATATGTGTGATGGGGGTCTAAAGGAGACTGGTTTTCACCCAGTCTCCCTTCACTCCAGTACATACCTCCACCTCTCAGGTGTCATCTCAACCTGCTTTCTATTCTCACTACAGAATACAATGTCATCTGCAAACATCTCAGTCCTGAGGGCCTCCTGTCTTATGTCGTTCGTTAACCTGTCCATCACCATTATGGAAAAAAAAGGACTCAGAGCTCATTTTTGATGACAGAAACTCCTTCATGAACCCATCCATCATTCTGACTGAACACTCAGCTGCTGTCACACTGTCATATCCTACACACATATCCTGCAAACCCCCTCACATACTTGTTTGCAACTCTCAACTTTCTCATAAAAGATCACAACTTAGATTTGGGTGTACTTTTTCAGTGTATTTTCCACATAGAAATGGATAAATGGTAGGCACAAGTTTGTGGATCACATTTTTCTTTTATGCATGCAGAGGTGTCAAATCCAGCTTCAGAAAGTAAAAGTCCAGCCACATATTTGTTCCAACTTCCCAATAAACCAGCTGATTGTAATTAGTTCAGCTCTTCAGGCAGGTGGAACAGCAAATTATTGAGATCACCTGTTTTAGGTGCACAGGTACAAGCAACACATGGGAGGGGTTTTACTTTCTGAAGCTGGATTTGACACCTCTGTATGCATGTCTGTAACCTCTGCTGTGGTTGTTGGTGCTAATTATAGAATGGGTATTGGTACGTGTGTCCGTAATATAATAACTTGGATCACAAATAACCAATGTTTTATTCTCACTGTCGCAATCATTTATTGGTGATCTCAAAAAAATTTAATATATCTAAAAAGTTCAGTATTTTTTGTCAGATAGCCTACTCCAGAAAGTGAAAAATTTATACATTGTAAATTCATTAAACTGAAATATTTCAAGATTTTTATTTTTTTTATTTTAACTTCAATAATTGCAGCCTACACCTCTAAAAAAAACCTGCATGTCAAAATATTAGAATATTTCATTTCAAGTTTGAGTAACTCACTATTGAGGCAGTGTGTGTGTGTGTGTGTGCGTGTGTGCGTGCGTGCGTGCGTGCGTGCGTGCGTGTGTGTGTGTGTGTGTGAGACCATATATACTGCACATACGATGAGTTGTTGTTGTTGTTGTTGGCAGTTTCCTCGCTTGCGAGGATAGTGGGAAGGCCTTTTTTTTTTAGTTTATTTTCTACAAGCCCTCTGGTGGCTGAAAAGTCCGATGCGGGATGCACAAGACATGTTACACTTGGGGCAAATGAACACTTGAGTTGGCTGGGCTTGTGCTGCTGCCCGCTCTTTGTCTTTGACGCTTCTGGCGTGAGGCCTCACTTCTTTCTGCCTCAAACTTCAGGCTGGCGGATTTGATGCTGGAACGCCAGCTGAGTCTATCTGTAGCTAGATGCTGCCATGACTGATGCTGAATGCCTGCAAGGGAGAGCTGTTTCTTCAGCTGGTCCTTATAGCGCTTTTTGGGTGCCCCTTGGTTTCGTCTCCCTTCCTTGAGCTCGCCAAAGAGAATTAATTTCGGCATGCGTGTATCATCCATCCTGGCTACGTGACCTGCCCAAGAAGCTGTTGTTTGAGTATACTGATATACTGTTGACCATAAAATTTTATTACAGAGATTAGAGCATGCCATAGGTATGGGAAATCTTCTTCACAGACTAAGGTTAATTATGGAGTTCCACAAGGTTCTGTGCTAGGACCAATTTTATTCACTTTATACATGCTTCCCTTAGGCAGTATTATTAGACGGCATTGCTTAAATTTTCATAGTTACGCAGATGATACCCAGCTTTATCTATCCATGAAGCCAGAGGACACACACCAATTGCCTAAACTGCAGGATTGTCTTACAGACATAAAGACATGGATGACCTCTAATTTCCTGCTTTTAAACTCAGATAAAACTGAAGTTATTGTACTTGGCCCCACAAATCTTAGAAGCATGGTGTCTAACCAGATCCTTACTCTGGATGGCATTACCCTGACCTCTAGTAATACTGTGAGAAATCTTGGAGTCATTTTTGATCAGGATATGTCATTCAATGCGCATATTAAACAAATATGTAGGATTGCTTTTTTGCATTTACGCAATATCTCTAAAATTAGAAAGGTCTTGTCTCAGAGTGATGCTGAAAAACTAATTCATGCATTTATTTCCTCTAGGCTGGACTATTGTAATTCATTATTATCAGGTTGTCCTAAAAGTTCCCTGAAAAGCCTTCAGTTAATTCAAAATGCTGCAGCTAGAGTACTAACGGGGACTAGAAGGAGAGAGCATATCTCACCCATATTGGCCTCTCTTCATTGGCTTCCTGTTAATTCTAGAATAGAATTTAAAATTCTTCTTCTTACTTATAAGGTTTTGAATAATCAGGTCCCATCTTATCTTAGGGACCTCATAGTACCATATCACCGCAATAGAGCGCTTCGCTGTCAGACTGCAGGCTTACTTGTAGTTCCTAGGGTTTGTAAGAGTAGAATGGGAGGCAGAGCCTTCAGCTTTCAGGCTCCTCTCCTGTGGAACCAGCTCCCAATTCAGATCAGGGAGACAGACACCCTCTCTACTTTTAAGATTAGGCTTAAAACTTTCCTTTTTGCTAAAGCTTATAGTTAGGGCTGGATCAGGTGACCCTGAACCATCCCTTAGTTATGCTGCTGTAGACTTAGACTGCTGGGGGGTTCCCATGATGCACTGAGTGTTTCTTTCTCTTTTTTTTTTCTAGATTATGTCTCTCACAGTGGACATGCACCTAAGATGAAAATTTCAGACCCCTCCATGATTTCTAAGTGGGAGAACTTGCAAAATCGCAGGGTGTTCAAATGCTTATTTTCCTCACTGTATAAATAAATCAAACCATAGATATCCATAAATTAAGTTACAGTATGTGTAATAATGTGAAATGACACAGGGAAAAGTATTGAACACCTGAAGAAAGGGAGGTGCAACAAAGCATGGAAAGCCAAGACACCAGCGGAAATAAATCAGTAATTAGAAAGCAATCGTGTCCCTTGTCAGTGCAAATTAACATCAGCTGAGTCAGTCCCAACTGATGCCCTATAAAAAGCTGTCTCATTACCAAGGTGCCACACAAGAAACATTGCATGATGGGTAAAAGCATAGAGCCCTCTCAGAATCTTTGCAACCTTATTGTTGCAAAGCATACTGATGGCATTGGTTGCAGAAGGATAAACTTTCCTTCTTATAAACTTCTGAATGTTCAGTGAGCACTGTTGGGGCCATAATATATAAGTGGAAAGAACATTGTTTCACCATAAACCGGCCACAACCAGGTGCTCCTCACAAGATTTCTGATAGGAGTGAAAAGACTTATTGGAAGAGTTGTCCAAGAGCCAAGGACAACTTGTAGAGAGTTTCAGAAATTGTTTAAAAGAAAACAATGAGTAATGCAATCAACCACAGTGGCTTGTATGCACGCTCACCACACAAGACTCCATTGCTGAATAAAAGGCATGTTGAAGTTTGTTTAAAGTTTGCTGTACAACATTTAGTCAAGCTTGTGAAAACTGAAATTTTTGGATGCATAGTACACACCATAAATGACACTGCACATCACCCTAAAAGCACCATAACAACAGTGAAGTTTGGAGGTGGAACATCATGGTGTGGAGCTGTTTTTCAGTATACATCAATGGCAAACTTCATATAACTGAAGGAAGGGGTGAATGGAAAAATGTACGGAGACATTCTTGATAAAAACTTGCTGCCATCTACCAGGATGATGTTGATGAAATGAGGGTGGACATTTCAGCAAGACTGTTGCAAAACACACAACAGACAGGAAGTAACATGTATGATTTAAGGGTTTACAAATGTTTTTGACCGTTAAGCTTTACTCACTATGCCAACAAAAAAATGTTTGCAGAACTAAATTTAGCTGAAGATAATTGGTCCACTGATTGTTTTCAAAGTTAGCTGAAAACCTAATCCACTAACGAAAAAGTTAGCTTGGCTAATTAGTGGAACTGTGCCCACCACTGCACCAGACCAACAATCCAGATGAACTGAAGGCCCCTATCAAAGCAATCTGGGCTTCCGTAACACCTCAGCAGTGCCACAGGTTGATCGTTTTCATGCTATGCTGCACAGAGGCAGTAATTCATGCAAACAGCACCCGAACCAAGTATTGAGTGGGCATACTTCTCAGAAGTTCAGTTTTGCTGTATTATAAATCCTCTTTTTGAACTGATCTTAGGGTCTGTTGTCACTGGGTGCGATGGTTAAAAGCAGTTGCAGACGCCACTTAGTGACCAAACATGGGAATGAGTGACAGTGTCGCATTTGGTATCTCACTGAAGTGGCCAGTCGCAGCTGAAGACGAATGACACATTTGCATGCAAAGTGTTCAGCTATTATTATCCTGCTATAATCCATGTGAAAAGACTGTGGAAATTCCCCCACTGTTCCCAATATGGCAAAATAAAATAATAATAAATAATAATAAAGCCTACTGTAAGGTTCTCCTCTCTCCACAGAGGAATGCTGGAGCTCTTACAGAGTTATCATTGGGTTCTTGTTCACCTCTCTGACTAAGGCCCTTCTCCCCCGATTGCTCAGTTTAGAAGGGCGGCCAGCTCTAGGAAGAGTCCTGGTGGATCCGAACGTCTTCCATTTATGGATGATGGAGGCCAAGGTACGCATTGGGACCTTCAAACCAGCAGAAATGTTTCTGTGCCCTTCCCCAGATTTGTGCCTTAAGACAATAATGTCTCAGAGGTCTACAGACAATTCCTTTGAGTTCATGCTTGGTTTGTGCTCTGACATGCACTGACAACTGTGGGACCTTCTATGTAGACAGGTGTGTGTCTTTCCAAATCATGTCCAATCAACTGAATTTACCCCAGGTGGACTCCACTTAAGCTGCAGAAACATCTCAAGGATGGTCAGTTGAAACAGGATGACCTGAGCTCAATTTTGAGCTTTATGGCAAAGGTTAGGAATACTTATGTACATGTGAGTTCTTAGTTTTTTGTTTTGTTTTTTTAATAAATTTGCAAAAATCCCCCCAAAAAAACCTTTATTCACAATGTCATTATGGGGTATTGTGTGTAGAATGTTGAGGAAAATAAATGAATTTCACCCATTTTGCAATAAGGGTCTAACATAACAAAATGTGGGAAAAGCTGTGAATACTTTCCAAACGCACAGTTTGTAATGAGCCTAGAATATTGAAAAAAAAAGTCACTTTCTGAAATACCTGATTTAAAATTTTTTTTTGCCAATATTAAAATGTTTTTAGATGCACCCGTAATGCAGCATGTTAATTGTAGGAAACTACGGACTAAATGCAAATATTGTCCATCAGAAAAGGTGTTTTTATGTCTTTGTCATGTTCACTGGGGCAAAAGCCATTTGTTTTGGCTGCTGCTTCCGGTGTTCCTGTTTGCTCACACGTGAGGATGACTGCCTGAATGAGGTCAGGAACAAAAGGCTGCAGCTGTTTTTTGAAATGGTGAGACTTTAAAATAAAGAATTGAACAAAGCCACTATAATGATAAGCTGTAAGGGCCTTGGGTTTGTGAACAATATATCAGAACTGCTTTGTCATCATACATTCTACACACACAAACTTCAACAAGGCAATCTTACCTCATTTCCACTTATTCACATTTAAATTCTCTTTCCACCTGAAAACAAATCAAGAGATAAATAAATGACAAAGGGGATGTCGTGTGTTTCAACGTAATCAAACAGTTTCCGGCTCATTCTGGGCTTCCCTATAAATGTGGCCTCCAACTTGCAAAGACAAGAAGATTGAAGCAAGCCGTTCCAAACAGGAGGAAAGAACTGCGTCTGGATTTTCGTTATTTCCTCTGAAGGTTTTTGGGCATTGAATAGAATTATAGCTGAGTAGTTTTGTGCAAACTGTACAGCTGCCACTTGTTGTTTGTATTTAATTTTTTAGAGTGATCTGTTTTGCAGCAAACATCAGATAATGCAATTATTTCTCCTCATTTTCGAGATGTATTGCACACCTTTTGATCATCACTTTGCACTTGGATCTTTGAAGTTCTCTGTTGGCTCCTGTTTCTAGGGAGCCCATGATGGATAAATGGAGGATTGTCACTTTGTAAAAGTTGTTGCTGAAAGTTTGTAGTTCTGTTGGTGTGGTCCAGGGTCCGATCTGTCAAGCCAGGCTGGAGAAATGGTCCAATCAGATGTACCAGGAGCCCGAGGCTGTGCCAGTGGAGGCTCATATGTTTGACCTGGACTGCCTTCTCTCGGACATTTCTGACACCCTGTTCACCATGACGCAAAAGCCGTGTCCCTGGGCCAGCGGCCGTCACAACAGTAAGTAAATACCAACACTGTGAAAAAATATTGTTTTTAACCCAAAAATTCTGGCAGATGTGGTTGCCAGGGGAATTTTGTAAAAATTACAGTGAATATGGAAATGGTTTTACATAAAATATGTAAAATTTACATTTTCAAAGTAAATCCCTTCGGCTGCTCCCTTGTTTGCACTCGTGGTCACCTCAGCAAATCCAAGGTGGATCTGCATGTTGAATTGGCACAGGTTTTACGCCGGATCCCCTTCCTAACGCAACTCCACATTACATGGAGAAATGTGGCAGGGGTGGGATTTGAACCCGGAACCTTCTACACTGAAACCAAGTGCATTAACCACTTGGCCACCACCCCTGCAAATGTTACATTTTAAACATGTTGTAATTTTCCAAAAAATAAAAAAAAGATTTTTTTTTTTTAACTAATTTTAGTGGTCCTTTCCTGTTGAAATTAGCATGGCCATACTGTTATTAAAAAATTTTTTCTGTAATATTATACATATAGTAAGTCCCTTCGGCTGCTCCCTTGTTTTGCACTCAGGGTCGCCACAGCACATCCAAGGTGGATCTGCATGTTGATTTGGTACAGGTTTTATGCAGATTGCCCTCCCTGACACAACTCCACATTGCATGGAGAAATGTGGCAGGAGCGGGGTTTAAACCAGGAACCTTCCACACTGAAACCAAGCGCACTAACCACTTGGCCCGAGAGAATAGAATCAGTCCACTTCACAGAGGTTTGACGAGAACGAGCGCCTCCAGTTTGAAATTCAAACACAAATGTTATTTTTGCTGTAACATTACAGTTGCATCAACCAAGCTAGTGAAGACATGCCAAAATGGGTCTAATGCGGTTGGTCGGTCTCTATCTTATTAATTCATAATTATTACAATGCAAAATGAATCCATTCTTTATTTTTGCATGTTAATAATTACAGTGCAAATATATGGAACAGATAAGCTATTAATTGTCTATTTAGAAGATAAAATCTCTGAGAGGGGTGTGCGTCATGTGTGCGACATCTTTCTTTGCAAGGCGTACATTTGCTCCGAGATGTTATCCAACTTATGTCTGAGTTCAAGGGTTAACACAGTCTGAGACTGTCTCGTCTTGCCCAACTCATTAATCACGATGGACAGGCGAGGGCTCACAGTGGGAGAGGAGAGAGGAGATGCAACCGCCCTTGCCAGAGTCCCAAGCTGAAGATTATTTTGACAGTTTCATGTTGTAATTTTAACTGTATTGCACAGTTTTTGGTGTTACGGTTTTTCTGTGTTTACACTACAGTTATTTGTAAATTTGACAATGGTATATGATTATTTTAACACATTTAACACACAAGGGGAGGTGATGGTCTGGTGGTTAAGCGTTGGGCTTGAGACCAGAGGATCCTCTGTTCAAATCCCAGCCTGACTGGAAAATCACTAAGGGCGCTTGATCCCCTTGTTGCTCCCAGTGTGTAGTGAGTACCTTGTATGGCAGCACCCTCACATTGGGGTGAATGTGAGGCATTATTTGTAAAGCGCTTTGAGCATCTGATGCAGATGGAAAAGCGCTATATAAATGCAGTCCATTTACCATTTCACATTTTACAAATTATTGCTGTAAATGAAACACTATTCCTTTGTTTTTCTTTTTACAGTTTTTATGTTGCGATTTCCTCTTTAATTCATAGACTTTTTTTACAGTTAATGTTAACCTTTCTTGGGCAGCATGGTGGTTTAGCAGTTAACACTGTTGCCTAACAGCGAGAAGGTCATGGGTTCGATTTCCACCTGTGGCCTTTCTGTGTGGAGTTTCCATGTTCTATCTGTGTTTGCGTGGGTTCTCTCCGGGTGCTTCTGCTTCCTCCCACTTCCAAAGACATGCAGGTTAGGCGGATTGGAAACTTTAAATTGTCCGTAGGTGTGCGTGTGGGTGTGAATGTGTTTATCTACAGTATATGTGGCACTGCGACAGACTGGCGTCCTGCCTTGTGCTCTGTGACTACTGGGATAGGCTCCAGCCCCCTGCGACCCTTAATTGTACTAAGTGGTTGAAGATGAGTGAATGAGTGAGTTAACTTTCTCAGCAACTTCCAAATTAAACCACACATATGTGGTAAGTAAGTGGCTAAAAATTTCGTAATTTTGACGATAAAACTGTGCATTTATTGTTTGTATACAAACAAATAAATAACATTAATTGTACTGTATGGAAGGGAAGTTTTTTTGTTTTATAAAACACACAACAAATATATATGCCACACCGACCTTTTTAAATCTACTTGACAGTTAGCCAGTTGGTAAAAGCAGACCATGTACAATCATACTGATGCATTTTACATAGGAGGCTTTCTCATAAGATGCCAGTTTAACCATAGTTGTCAGCCATTCATCATAAGGAGGAGGGTTCTTTTTCATCCAGTGTCTTAATAGAATCCTTTTTGCTGTAGTCAGAGCCAGAACAAGCCACCTCTTATCAAAAAGTGAGAAGTGTGAGTCTGGGAGTTCTATTGTGGAGCCTAAAACTGCAAGTCTGGCAGTAATGTTAAACCTTCTTTTCAATACTTCGAAAATGACTTCCATAATGTTCTTCCACCAATCTTGAAGAGCAGGGCAGGTCCAGAGAATATGTGGGATAGATGCTCCCTCCTCATTACATCTCCAGCATGTGTCTTTAGGAATCAGGTTCCATTTATGAAGTTTTTTTTTTTAGTTTTCTAAACAAAGGCAAGACTTTATAGAAGGCAGAATTGTTGAGGTCAACAAACCCTATAAAATATTTGTGGATATTTTCATTTTCATAATTTAATTCACTAGAGGGCGCTATGACATTATGTTGATATCAGACATTTGGCCTAACATCCTGCTAATTTTACTTTGGTCACACAATTGGGAACACACACAATACATCAAGGTGAAGAGACATTTTGTATTTTTTGTGGGTCAGTAATTTATATTGGTGTTTTGTATTAAAAGCAAGTCGTTTATTAGTTATTTAAAAAGGCAAAGGGTAATAGTGTATGTTTGAGTCAATGTTTAGCATTTTCTTTTATTAATAGGATTAGAGGGTGACTGTTAAGCCCCAGACACTCTATGATGGATCAAGGAAACATATGAGGAACTGATTCTATATGTCTGTGTTCGTTTGTGTCTGACAAAAGTATTTTAATTTTCCTATCTGCCGTCTCTCTCTCATATGACTTTTTGCTGTCGAGTGCCAAACTCTGCTCAAATCCAACATATTTGTCTGTAAACCAGGAAAGTCAGAGCAGAATTCCATGGAAATGCGATGTCATGTGTCCATTACCACCCCAACTTCATGTTAGACTGATGTATTTGCCAACAGACAAAATATATAAATATGTAACTAATCCTTTTGGTCTGTCCATCATTAGTGGGCCTTTATATTCTGACTATATGCACCAACTTAATTGGAACAGACGGAAGTGTCGTCTTTGCTAGGGATGTGGAATTACCTCAGCAAATATCTCTTGGTTGGGTTTTAAGGTGCCCTGCTACTTTAGCCTGACCCCCACCTGCTCAAAAGCAGTTTGAAAGCCCTGCATGCTTGCATGGGTTTCATCCCACCATCAAAACATGCAAAATGGGATTATGCTCCTGCCACTGCCGTTGAGCCTTCCTTTGAGCTCTTGGTAGTTAGAAGATGTCTTGCTTCTGATTATGATGAGATATCTCAGTTCATCCCAAAATTTAATGCCAAGCTGGATCAGCTATGACGCTCTTGAGTAATTATGATTCCAAATTAATAAGGAATGAATAAAAGCAGAACTTTGACAGCAGTCAGACATAAAGATTACATTGCAGTTGTTGGGGTGTGTGGTCACATGGCCCAGTAAGACCGCAAATGGAGCCCCACCCAAAAATAAGGAAATTCCCTGTGATGGAAAATGACCTTTTAAGCAGCCCTGTAATAAGCCAGAAACATGTGAATGTTGATGCACTCGCTCGTCTCTCACAGTCTTTCTGTGAGTCATATCTGACACCATGTTCTCATCCACAGTCTACACTACCAACGCTGATGTCATTCAGCCAGGCCTGACTCCACTGCAGCCCAACCTGGATGACTTCATGGATATACCAGGTAATGTTTACTTGTCAGCTGGTCAGTGTGATTTTTTATGTTTTCGAAGCAGCAGCTCAGTGTCTGCCCGTGTTTGGTCTTCTTCTGTGTGTGTGTTAACTTTATTTGGTTTTCAAAACAACTAACAAAAAAAATCAAGAGCTGGAGGTGGACATGAGATGAAATGTATCACTTGTACCTAAGGGAACATCAGCTGTGACATTTTGGCCATGCAGTGCATTTCTCTGTGCACGGGCCATCATGCAGGTCCATCCTCAAAAGTGTTGAGGACCTCAGCAGCTAGAGGAGGACAAGGTGACACCCATCGTTCACCTGGTCGCAGCAGACAGATGGTTATCTTCAAGAGGTTGAGAGAGACCAGTTGTCTGCCTGGGTGGTTGCCGTTCAGGATCCAAGGCGGTCCCGTAGTGTGGCGGGTTCAGCGATGTGCAGTACCAGCACATGATCCCAGACCTGATCTGCCATAAAGAATAAAATGAAAAAACAAACTGAGAAATTATGAGCTGAAGAACTCCATTTAAAATAAACCTTAAATCTGATAAGTGATCCTGATTTATATTTTCCTGCTCATATAGTGAAAAATGTTTTTTCTTTTAAAAAAAGTATTTAAATAGACTATTTTCGTAATAATCAAACTTAAAATAGCATCCCTCCACTATAATTTATGGCATTATTTTTATTTAGAAATCATACACACCCATAACAATGATATGAGGCTGAAACTTACTGATTTGTGTTTTCAAAGTGGTTATAACTTAAGGCAGAGACTGTGTGATGCATTTTCACTATGTTTTTCTGATTGTATTGAGGAAAACTGCCGCTGGGTGACACGCCTGTTTTTTTGTGCTCTGTCTGCAATACTGGATTTAGTACTCAGAGGTTAAAGGCGGGTGAAAGTCAAGGCTGAATGGGGAGAATGAGGAAGTGGAACAGGATCTATTTAGCCACAACCCCTGGTTTTGAAACCACCTATTGGCCCGATGAAAATAAATGAGTAACTCAGAGTAGGTGGAACCTAATTCTCTTAAAATAACAAGTGAGCTTCTCTTAAGTCCATATCAGTTTTGTTTTGACAGTTACCTATGAATATTTACTTACTTTATGTCCAAAGGATTTGCTCTAACATTAGGCGCAGTCAGACATGCAGCACCATGTGACCACCATCAGTATATGAGTGATAAAGTAAAATCATCTCTACTACTGCTTTTGTCTTCATAGTTGTCCACTTGATTCCAGTCAGTATATCAAAACAAACTACCTCTACTGCACTATGCTGTACCCCTCTAAACACTTTGGGCCATATCTTACACCCGGGGCAAAACTCAGGGCAACAGAGTTGTAATTTTTATGCCCTGCTCCCTCTAAATAACAACACCACTTGCACTCATGTGGGCATGTTGGCCTAAAAATACGGTGTGGTCAGATACCACCTGCACGGTGATATCGTCCACCAACAGAAAGCATTTTCACCTTAGACCAGTAAATGGCCACAAGGGAAGATCTATAGTGGTGACTGAGACTGAGGAGAAGACATTTGTGCTTGGTTTCAGTGCGGAAGGTTGCCGGTTCAAACCCCACCCCTGCCACATTTCTCCATGTAATGTGGAACTGCATCAGGAAGGGCATGCAGATCCACTTTGGATCTGCTATGGCAACCCCGAGTGAAAACAAGGGAGCAGCCGGAGGGACTTACTTTACCATTGACTGTTCACTGTAGTCACGCAACTATGCTTCGGGGCCCAATCACACATAACACAAAGATGGGTGAAGAAGCAGAAACCAGCCAAAAAAGGGCGACAAAAACCAAATTGAGGAATCACGAAAGAATTCCAGCCGCTGTTGGGATGGACACACAGTCGGACAGGCGTGTACGATCCCACAGTGGCGGTTTCGTGTGCACGCACACAAACGCAGTGCAATCACGTTAGAGGTGTAATACCACATCGCGCTCACACAGCATGTTGAACAAATGTACATAAATCAACAAAAATGTGTACGGACCAAATAATGAGAGTGCACAGAACATTATAAGAACAGTGATTGTACTGTTTAGATGTGAGATAATCATGTTACTGGTCATGATTCTGTTCTCACTGTTAAACAAAAAAAGCACACACACAACCCCCCACCCCACAATTTTTAATCGTTAATTCTTGTTATAAAAAGCGGACAATACAAGAATTATCCTCCTCCTGGATATAAACAACAAAGTAATGAACTGACATGGATGACTTTTTCTTCCTTTTATTTTTTACATGAATGACCTGTTGTGCTCATATCAGGAACACATCAGCCGGCTCCGCGTGTCCCTCTGCCCACCGTGCACTGGTGGCTGCGTTGCAAAGGTGATATGTGGTTTTATTTATTACCATGTGAGGAGAGCCCGCCGATGCACATGCATCACGGTGGCGTCTTGTGAGGTGATATTCTGCATGGTGTTGTGTGTTGGGGGGTTTGGCTGGATGTTTTTGTGTTTTCTTTTCTTTGCTCTCCAGGTGGTATGCAAACTGGTTTTTGTCTGTGGAGAAGGTGCTGGCAGAAGAGTCTTTCACCCTCATCAGCATTATTAGCTGCACCTGTGGAGGATATTCACGTGCAGGCCTACTGACTCGCAGCACCTGTGGATGATGCTCACGTGTAAACTTAAAGACTTTCAGCTGAAGCAGATAATGAGATGGCGTTCTGCATTTAAGCCATGAGTGGTTCAAGCAGAATTGCCGGGAACTCGACCTTGTGACGTTCGTTTGTGAGACGCTGAGGACCGCGCCAGGGTTTGACACATCGTGCCTGTGAAGGAGGACGGGTGAGGAACACATGCTGTCAGCACACATCAGAGAGTCAGTTTGGCGTGTCCACCTGGGGGGTGTTTGGCAGTGAATCTGAGTCCAGAAGCGCCGAGGCTTCGATCCTTTTGGGCGCTGGAGAGCGCGCCGTCCTTCACTCCGCCAGACAAACCAAATATTTATGTTGTACACTAATTATTGCACTGGAGGGGAAATAAAACCGTTTTGTTTGTGGAACCGCTTTCTGGTTATTTAGCGCTGGGTTCGGTCAGATGTTGGTCCGCTCCTCAACCTGCATCTGCACATAACACATGGCACTATATGTGTTCACCAGCTGTGTGTAGTGATGATGCAGTGGTCAGGTGCAGCTTTGACTGCATGCCTATTGACGTGCGCACTGAGACATGGTTGGGGTGATCCAGTTTGTTTTTATTTTTCCACCTGTCGTCATGATTTGCAGACACACATGCACACAGCACCATGCCTTGCACATGGTTGATTGGAGCACATGTGACAATATGTGTTCCCCAGCTTTGTGTTGCGTTGACACCACGGCTGTGATGTGGAGGAGCACAGGCTGCAGGAACGCAGCATTGGCAGCCCCCTCCCTGCTTTCTTTTGAATGACATCCAACCCACGACGTGATTATATGTCAACCATGGTCCCCTGACAAATGCATAACTGTAGTGGGTGTCTGTGATCATGTCAATCAATACGGACATCACATGATCAACACGCGACATGCCCACCTTCCCTTTGCAGAAACGTGCACACATAGGTGGGCTTACAGCTCCAGGCTGTGGGGCAGTTGAGCTGGCCATGCTGATTTTTTTGTGAGGCTGGCAGTCAGGCTGTCACATGATGTACAGATCGCGTGGATGTTGTGACCGCATGTCGTGTGAATGAATGAATGAATTTATTTGGCACACAAATCAACAGTGACAAAAACTCATAACAAAACAACTCAACAACGAAGTCACAGGGGTTCAATAAGGCAGAAGCAAAGCTTTATACTATAAAAATAATAAATGTATACACACATATATACGTGCATGCACACATAAACACAATTTCATAAATACATATACAACCCCTGGCAAAAATTATGGAATCACCGGCCTCGGAGGATGTTCATTCAGTTGTTTAATTTTGTAGAAAAAAAGCAGATCACAGACATGACACAAAACTAAAGTCATTTCAAATGGCAACTTTCTGGCTTTAAGAAACACTATAAGAAATCAGGAAAAATAATTGTGGCAGTCACTAATGGTTACTTTTTAGACCAAGCAGAGGGAAAAAAATATGGACTCACTCAATTCTGAGGAATAAATTATGGAATCATGAAAAACAAAAGAACGCTCCAACACATCACTAGTATTTTGTTGCACCACCTCTGGCTTTTATAACAGCTTGCAGTCTCTGAGGCATGGACTTAATGAGTGACAAACAGTACTCTTCATCAATCTGGCTCCAACTTTCTCTGATTGCTGTTGCCAGATCAGCAGGTTGGAGCCTTGTCATGGACCATTTTCTTCAACTTCCACCAAAGATTTTCAATTGGATTAAGATCCGGACTATTTGCAGGCCATGACATTGACCCTTTGTGTCTTTTTGCAAGGAATGTTTTCACAGTTTTTCTCTATGGCAAGATGCATTATCATCTTGAAAAATGATTTCATCATCCCCAAACATCCTTTCAATTGATGGGATAAAAACAGTGTCCAAAATATCAACGTAAACTTGTGCATTTATTGATGATGTAATGACAGCCATCTCCCCAGTGCCTTTACCTGACATGCAGCCCCATATCATCAATGACTGTGGAAATTTCTCTTCAGGCAGTCATCTTTAGAAATCTCATTGAAACGGCACCAAACAAAAGTTCCAGCATCATCACCTTGCCCAATGCAGATTCGAGATTCATCACTGAATATGACTTTCATCCAGTCATCCACAGTCCACGATTGCTTTTCCTTAGCCCATTGTAACCTTGTTTTTTCTGTTTAGGTGTTAATGATGGCTTTCGTTTAGCTTTTCTGTATGTAAATCCCATTTCCTTTAAGCGGTTTCAAAGAGTTCGGTCACAGACGTTGACTCCAGTTTCCTCCCATTCGTTCCTCATTTGTTTTGTTGTGCATTTTCTATTTTTGAGACATATTGCTTTAAGTTTTATGTCTTGACGCTTTGATGTCTTCCTTGGTCTACCAGTATGTTGGCCTTTAACAACCTTCCCATGTTGTTTGTATTTGGTCCAGAGTTTAGACACAGCTGACTGTGAACAACCAACATCTTTTGCAACACTGCGTGATGATTTACCTTCTTTTAAGAGTTTGATAATCCTCTCCTTTGTTTCAATTGACATCTCTCGTGTTGGAGCCATGATTTATGTCAGTCCACTTGGTGCAACAGCTCTCCAAGGTGTGATCACTCCTTTTTAGATGCAGACTAACGAGCAGATCTGATTTGATGCAGGTGTTAGTTTTGGGGATGAAAATTTACAGGGTGATTCCATAATTTATTCCTCAGAATTGAGTGAGTCCATATTTTTTTCCCTTTGCTTGGTCTAAAAAAGTAACCGTTACTGACTGCCACAATTTTTTTTTTTTTTTTTGATATCTTATAGTGTTTCTTAAAGCCAGAAAGTTGTCATTTGAAATGACTTTAGTTTTGTGTCATGTCTGTGATCTGCTTTTTTTCTACAAAATTAAACAACTGAATGAACATCCTCCGAGACCGGTGATTCCATAATTATTGCCAGGGGTTGTATACACATACATAGATATATACATGCATACATACCTACATATACACAGATACACCCACACGGCGACAAATAGCAAAAAAGCGTGTAAAATTAGTCTCACACACACACTCATCTTCATCCGCTTCATCTGATCAAGGGTCACGGGGGGCTGGAGCCTATCCCAGCAGTCATAGAGCACGAGGCGGGGTACACCCAAGACAGGGTGCCAGTCTGTCGCAGGGCCACAAACAGACAAACACATTCATACCCACTCGCACACCTACGGACAATTTAAAGAGTCCAGTCCACCTAACCCACATGTCTTTGGATGTGGGAGGAAACCAGAGCACACGGAGGAAACCCATGCAAACACGGGGAGAACATGCAAACTCCTCACAGAAAGGCCACAGGCGTGAATCGAACCCACGACCTTCTCGCTGTGAGGCAACAGTGCTAACCACTAATCCACCGTGCTGCCCAAAATTAGTCTATGAACTCAAATTTACAAAAAACAACCAAACAGTGGCACACAACACACAAGCCCGAAAGCAATAATAAAAATTCATAAACAGTTTATTTTTAACTTTATACATAGTTTGTATTGTGATGTAATCAACCAAGTCACAAAATTTTAGAATATGTAAACAGGCAAATAATGGATTAGTTGGCTCACAATATGATATGTTACAGATATGTTGTGCTTAGAACCACAGAGGAGGAAAGGACTGGACCCCAATGCAGGCAGCAGACACAGAGGGTTAGTGAAATAACCAGGTGTTTATTTTCCACATAACAGTTCAGAGTGAACACAGTCCCAAACCCAAAAATACTGCAAAGGTCAAACAATGAGAATAAAGTTCAAAACAACCAGAATACAAAAATGCAGCAGCAGTCTTTCAGAAAGGTGACAAAAATCCAAAATAACCAATAACAAAAAGTCCACTGCCAAAATGGGCAGTGAGAGCACTCCCTAATTAATAACAAAAATCCATAACAAAAGAACCACTGTCCAAAGAGACAATGAGGACAAAACACTCTAAGAAACAAAGTCTTAAATTGTTCTCAGACAAACAAGAAGAAAAAAACATTAACAAAAAGTCCACTGTCAAAAAGTCAGTGAGAACACTCCATACGAAATGAAAAGTAAGAACAAAAAGCAACTGTCAAAAAGTGATCACTGAGAATAGACACTTACAAACCGCTGACAATGACTTGGACGGATAAGACGGGTGACTGAGGACTCAGGAACATTGTACAGAATGTAATCGACCCGCAGCGAAACAAAGGTGAGGCTTAAAAAACTAATCAGAGACCACAAGTGTATCAAATCAAGAGTGGAACGAAACCTGCACGTGTGACTGGTGTGAATACAGGAAGAAAAATGACAATTCAGGTAAGGGCATAATGAGCAGGGGCACGTGAGAAAATCAATACATGCACAAAAGCAGAACTCAACCGACAACCCGACTGAGAAAGAACATTGGAACAGTGATAAGAGCAAAACAATACGGAACGCGGGGGAGAAAATAAAAGAACCAACAGCACCTGAAAGGAGTGTGAGCCTGAGAGGCGGGGCCCTCTAAACAGCTGACAGGACCCCACGCTGGCTGTCAGACAGTTTCCTATACAACCAAGTGCGGTGGCCCTGAAGCGACAAACTACAAAACAATGACAGAAGGAGAACCCCCAAAAAACCATCCAACTGAACCCCAACAAGATAATACTTATAGCTTTCTTTTGCAACAAAAATATTGGATTTGTATTATATGTATATAGTATTTATATGTTCTTCTTCTTCTTCTTCTTCTCTTCTATTCTCTTGCTTGCCTCTACTGGTGGTTGGCTCTCACTGCGGTATTGTATCACTTCCTGTTCCGGAGCACAGCGGTGTTTTTCTGTATCTGTTAGCTGTTTAATCTGCGCAGTTAGATTGATCTAGTTATCTAGATTACGATTTGTTTCCCAGTGTAATCTTTACGTGCCTTAACTAAAGCACTCCTTCTGCTGAATCACCTCTAAATTATTTACACATTATTCACTTTGCGTGTTTTTAGGAATCCGTTAGCTTAGCGTAGCTACTAGCTCTTAGCCGATTTAGCATGGCGGCTTCTCCTGTCTCTCCCGCACTTTTCTGCTCTGGGTGTGAAATGTTTAGTTATTCCTCGGCCTCCTTTAGCAGTAACGGTACTTGTAATAAGTGTAGCTTATTCGTAGCTTTGGAGGCCAGGCTGGGCGAATTGGAGACTCGGCTCCGCACCGTGGAAAATTCTACAGCTAGCCAGGCCCCTGTAGTCGGTGCGGACCAAGGTAGCTTAGCCGCCGTTAGTTACCCCCTGGCAGATCCCGAGCAGCCGGGAAAGCAGGCTGACTGGGTGACTGTGAGGAGGAAGCGTAGCCCTAAACAGAAGCCCCGTGTACACCGCCAATCCGTTCACATCTCTAACCGTTTTTCCCCACTCGACGACACACCCGCCGAGGATCAAACTCTGGTTATTGGCGACTCTGTTTTGAGAAATGTGAAGTTAGCGACACCAGCAACCATAGTCAATTGTCTTCCGGGGGCCAGAGCAGGCAACATTGAAGGAAATTTGAAACTGCTGGCTAAGGCTAAGCGTAAATTTGGTAAGATTGTAATTCACGTCAGCAGTAATGACACCCGGTTACGCCAATCGGAGGTCACTAAAATTAACATTAAATCGGTGTGTAACTTTGCAAAAACAATGTCGGACTCTGTAGTTTTCTCTGGGCCCCTCCCCAATCGGACCGGGAGTGACATGTTTAGCCGCATGTTCTCCTTGAATTGCTGGCTGTCTGAGTGGTGTCCAAAAAATGAGGTGGGCTTCATAGATAATTGGCAAAGCTTCTGGGGAAAACCTGGTCTTGTTAGGAGAGACGGCATCCATCCCACTTTGGATGGAGCAGCTCTCATTTCTAGAAATCTGGCCAATTTTCTTAAATCCTCCAAACCGTGACTATCCAGGGTTGGGACCAGGAAGCAGAGTTGTAGTCTTACACACCTCTCTGCAGCTTCTCTCCCCCTGCCATCCCCTCATTACCCCATCCCCGTAGAGACGGTGCCTGCTCCCAGACTACCAATAACCAGCAAAAATCTATTTAAGCATAAAAATTCAAAAAGAAAAAATAATATAGCACCTTCAACTGCACCACAGACTAAAACAGTTAAATGTGGTCTATTAAACATTAGGTCTCTCTCTTCTAAGTCCCTGTTGGTAAATGATATAATAATTGATCAACATATTGATTTATTCTGCCTTACAGAAACCTGGTTACAGCAGGATGAATATGTTAGTTTAAATGAGTCAACACCCCCGAGTCACACTAACTGTCAGAATGCTCGTAGCACGGGCCGGGGCGGAGGATTAGCAGCAATCTTCCATTCCAGCTTATTAATTAATCAAAAACCCAGACAGAGCTTTAATTCATTTGAAAGCTTGACTCTTAGTCTTGTCCATCCAAATTGGAAGTCCCAAAAACCAGTTTTATTTGTTATTATCTATCGTCCACCTGGTCGTTACTGTGAGTTTCTCTGTGAATTTTCAGACCTTTTGTCTGACTTAGTGCTTAGCTCAGATAAGATAATTATAGTGGGCGATTTTAACATCCACACAGATGCTGAGAATGACAGCCTCAACACTGCATTTAATCTATTATTAGACTCTATTGGCTTTGCTCAAAAAGTAAATGAGTCCACCCACCACTTTAATCATATCTTAGATCTTGTTCTGACTTATGGTATGGAAATAGAAGACTTAACAGTATTCCCTGAAAACTCCCTTCTGTCTGATCATTTCTTAATAACATTTACATTTACTCTGATGGACTACCCAGCAGTGGGGAATAAGTTTCATTACACTAGAAGTCTTTCAGAAAGCGCTGTAACTAGGTTTAAGGATATGATTCCTTCTTTATGTTCTCTAATGCCATATACCAACACAGTGCAGAGTAGCTACCTAAACTCTGTAAGTGAGATAGAGTATCTCGTCAATAGTTTTACATCCTCATTGAAGACAACTTTGGATGCTGTAGCTCCTCTAAAAAAGAGAGCTTTAAATCAGAAGTGCCTGACTCTGTGGTATAACTCACAAACTCGTAGCTTAAAGCAGATAACCCGTAAGTTGGAGAGGAAATGGCGTCTCACTAATTTAGAAGATCTTCACTTAGCCTGGAAAAAGAGTCTGTTGCTCTATAAAAAAGCCCTCCGTAAAGCTAGGACATCTTACTACTCATCACTAATTGAAGAAAATAAGAACAACCCCAGGTTTCTTTTCAGCACTGTAGCCAGGCTGACAAAGAGTCAGAGCTCTATTGAGCTGAGTATTCCATTAACTTTAACTAGTAATGACTTCATGACTTTCTTTGCTAACAAAATTTTAACTATTAGAGAAAAAATTACTCATAACCATCCCAAAGACGTATCGTTATCTTTGGCTGCTTTCAGTGATGCCGGTATTTGGTTAGACTCTTTCTCTCAGATTGTTCTGAGTTATTTTCATTAGTTACTTCATCCAAACCATCAACATGTCTATTAGACCCCATTCCTACCAGGCTGCTCAAGGAAGCCCTACCATTATTTAATGCTTCGATCTTAAATATGATCAATCTATCTTTATTAGTTGGCTATGTACCACAGGCTTTTAAGGTGGCAGTAATTAAACCATTACTTAAAAAGCCATCACTTGACCCAGCTATCTTAGCTAATTATAGGCCAATCTCCAACCTTCCTTTTCTCTCAAAAATTCTTGAAAGGGTAGTTGTAAAACAGCTAACTGATCATCTGCAGAGGAATGGTCTATTTGAAGAGTTTCAGTCAGGTTTTAGAATTCATCATAGTACAGAAACAGCATTAGTGAAGGTTACAAATGATCTTCTTATGGCCTCAGACAGTGGACTCATCTCTGTGCTTGTTCTGTTAGACCTCAGTGCTGCTTTTGATACTGTTGACCATTAAATTTTATTACAGAGATTAGAGCATGCCATAGGTATTAAAGGCACTGCGCTGCGGTGGTTTGAATCATATTTATCTAATAGATTACAATTTGTTCATGTAAATGGGGAATCTTCTTCACAGACTAAGGTTAATTATGGAGTTCCACAAGGTTCTGTGCTAGGACCAATTTTATTCACTTTATACATGCTTCCCTTAGGCAGTATTATTAGACGGCATTGCTTAAATTTTCATTGTTACGCAGATGATACCCAGCTTTATCTATCCATGAAGCCAGAGGACACACACCAATTAGCTAAACTGCAGGACTGTCTTACAGACATAAAGACATGGATGACCTCTAATTTCCTGCTTTTAAACTCAGATAAAACTGAAGTTATTGTACTTGGCCCCACAAATCTTAGAAACATGGTGTCTAACCAGATCCTTACTCTGGATGGCATTACCCTGACCTCTAGTAATACTGTGAGAAATCTTGGAGTCATTTTTGATCAGGATATGTCATTCAAAGCGCATATTAAACAAATATGTAGGACTGCTTTTTTGCATTTACGCAATATCTCTAAAATCAGAAAGGTCTTGTCTCAGAGTGATGCTGAAAAACTAATTCATGCATTTATTTCCTCTAGGCTGGACTATTGTAATTCATTATTATCAGGTTGTCCTAAAAGTTCCCTAAAAAGCCTTCAGTTAATTCAAAATGCTGCAGCTAGAGTACTGACGAGGACTAGAAGGAGAGAGCATATCTCACCCATATTGGCCTCTCTTCATTGGCTTCCTTTTAATTCTAGAATAGAATTTAAAATTCTTCTTCTTACTTATAAGGTTTTGAATAATCAGGTCCCATCTTATCTTAGGGACCTCGTAGTACCATATCACCCCAATAGAGTGCTTCGCTCTCAGACTGCAGGCTTACTTGTAGTTCCTAGGGTTTGTAAGAGTAGAATGGGAGGCAGAGCCTTCAGCTTTCAGGCTCCTCTCCTGTGGAACCAGCTCCCAATTCAGATCAGGGAGACAGACACCCTCTCTACTTTTAAGATTAGGCTTAAAACTTTCCTTTTTGCTAAAGCTTATAGTTAGGGCTGGATCAGGTGACCCTGAACCATCCCTTAGTTATGCTGCTATAGACGTAGACTGCTGGGGGGTTCCCATGATGCACTGTTTCTTTCTCTTTTTGCTCTGTATGCACCAATCTGCATTTAATCATTAGTGATCGATCTCTGCTCCCCTCCACAGCATGTCTTTTTCCTGGTTCTCTCCCTCAGCCCCAACCAGTCCCAGCAGAAGACTGCCCCTCCCTGAGCCTGGTTCTGCTGGAGGTTTCTTCCTGTTAAAAGGGAGTTTTTCCTTCCCACTGTAGCCAAGTGCTTGCTCACAGGGGGTCGTTTTGACCGTTGGGGTTTTACATAATTATTGTATGGCCTTGCCTTACAATATAAAGCGCCTTGGGGCAACTGTTTGTTGTGATTTGGCGCTATATAAAAAAATTGATTGATTGATTGATTGATATGTATTTCCCCATACCTCAAATTGCAATGGCTTTTGACATTTTAGATTTAACAAAATTACAACCCAGTCTCACGGCAAGTCGTGATTCAGCAGCACGAAATATACATTAATCTGTTGGTTTGTGATATTGTGACGAAAAGCGCCTCATTTTCGTCACGGCAGCACAAATTCATTATAATACATTCCATGATGGCTACACGAAATTAAAAGTGAAGCGGGGGGGAGGGGTGGTTATGGTTAGGGTTGGGGGAAAGAGTAGGGTTAGGTTATGGTTAAGGTTAGAGTTGGGGCTAGGAGTAGGGTTAGTAATAGTGAGTTAAAAAAAACCCTGTCACGAAAATTTTAATCATTTTGTCACGGGAGCACGAAAATAAAATGTGAGACTGGGTTGCAAAATGAATATGTGTTTTCCAGCTCAGTTTATCATCAAAAACAACACCAAGAAATTTAGTATCAGTTACATTTTCAATTTCAATATCTTTTATTGATAAATTTCTGCAGAAATTCTAGGACTTGTTTCAAGATATGATACACTTTGTTTTACCAAGTGGAGCAATAATTTGGTTGAATCGAACTATTGCTTAAACTTCTGTAGTTCCTTCTTCATCATGTCCAAGGTCTGTCCCAAATGATCCTCTCTACAAAACACCGTTGTATCATCAGCAAACAAAATACAACGGCTTGGAAACTAAACATATGTCATTAATATATAAAAAAAACAATAACGGCCCCAGAACTGAACCCTGGGGCACCCCACAAGTACTCATCATGACTTTTTGCATGCCATTTGTGTTGCGCGGGGTGTGGGAGGGCAAACTCCCTCGCCATTCACACAGCCAGCTCGAAAATGGAGCATGCTTCAGTCCTGTGAAAAGCAGTTTATTGTCTTTGTGAGATGAGATAAACAGTCAATGTTCCCCAGGCCGAAACAAATCCCTCTGGAGGAAAAACAGTTGGGCAATTTGACCTTCAGGCTTGATAAGCCTGTAATGTTATGGTTTGAGCAGTGAAAAACAGTTTTTAACAGTTCCACTTGCACAACCAAATCCCAATTATGAATTAAGAATATTCCCAATTATGAATTAAGAATATTCACCGGCCTCTGAAATCTTCAGCTTCAACTGCAAGGCACCGGCCTCTGAAATCTTCAGCTTCAACTGCAAGGCACGCATCTGCTCCAAGATGTCATCCAGTTTGTGTCTGAGTTCAAGAGTCATCGCAGTCTGAGAATGCACTGCCTTGCCAACCTCATTAATCATGATGGACAAGCGAGAGGCCGTGGTTCTTGATGCCACCGTCTTGCCAATTTTCCGGTAGATCAGGGCAGCACATAAGCCAAACGTACCAGCTCTGCTACCGTGAGACCAAAAATGAATAAATCCTCGACGTCCTCAATGGAGAAAGGCGCCAAGCATGCCACACGCCAGGAACTCCGGGAGTCGAGAACATAGCCCGCAGGATACATTCCATCTGGGCAGGTAGGATCCCCCAGTCCTGACCTTATTGAAAAAAAAAATGGTGTCAGTAGTGTTCAGAGACCAGCTGATCAATTCCATGGTTAATCCAATAATAGTCCAAAAGATCCAGAATCCAATATAATTTGAGGAATTCACAGTCTGGTGAAGTAGGGACTTGAAGGTTAAAGGCAGAGAACAGAGATAAGGGAGAGTGGAGGAGATGCGACCGCCCTTGTCGGAGTCCCAAGCTGAAATATGCTGTGCCCGACTGGATGTGGGGACTGCTGTATGAGGCGTTGAAGTGTAGCTCCGATTTTTCACAAGTGCCATTCGAATCCTCCTTTGTGTGCCATTTGGCCTCAATTGTGTTATGTGTGAAGTGGCCCGTAACTTTGAATTTAGCCTTTTTTAAAGCTTCCAGACAAACTGCTGCCCAGTGTTGTTGTACATTATGATTGGTTCTCTGTTGGCCTGAGGGGTCAGCTGTCTCTCTTAAAATCACAAGACACCTACTGTCTGTCTGTCAGATGCACGCGTTAAATTAATGCACAATATTGTTACGGGCTGCTTTGAACTTGAATGCTCCTTCTTGCTTGAGCACATCATACCAAAAGTTTCTTTACTGCTATGAAAATATCGATATATTTGTACCCATTTCTGGTTGTGTTCATGCATAAAAATCCCAAACACTGTGTGTTAATGTCTCCTAAACTGGACATTTGACTTGGATTTGGTGATGTCCGACATGCAGACGCTGTGTAATCAACATTGCGTCATGCAGCTAGCTGTCACTTGGCAGTTTGGCTCCAAAATGTGTGACTTGGCAGACCTAAAAGCAAACATGTTGCATGGTCACTGCAGACATCAAAAGCAAGTGCCAAGAAATTTTGGATTTCTAACATGAAGCCATGACTTCAGCATCAAGGAAGGACCTCAAGGGGCTCTGTAGTGTAGTGGAGGCATCTGACTTGCCTGACTTCAGTTTCAAGCTCAGTATTCATTAATAAATGGATATGCATGCCAGCCCAACAGGTCCACCTCAGACACCTTCAGTGCTGCACTCCACTATTCCCTCTCTCACCTGAAAAACAAAGGCTCCTCCTAGGATTCTCTTTGTTGACTACAGCTCAGCCTTCAATACGGTCATCCCCCACAAACTCACCCACACACTGCTCACACGTGGCCTGCATCTTACCCTTTGTGAGTGGCTCCTAGACTTTTTGACTGGCAGGCCCCAGTCTGTCAGGACTGGAAACAGGACTTCAACCAGCATCAATCAATCAATCAATCAATTTTTTTATATAGCGCCAAATCACAACAAACAGTTGCCCCAAGGCGCTTTATATTGTAAGGCAAGGCCATACAATAATTATGTAAAACCCCAACGGTCAAAACGACCCCCTGTGAGCAAGCACTTGGCTACAGTGGGAAGGAAAAACTCCCTTTTAACAGGAAGAAACCTCCAGCAGAACCAGGCTCAGGGAGGGGCAGTCTTCTGCTGGGACTGGTTGGGGCTGAGGGAGAGAACCAGGAAAAAGACATGCTGTGGAGGGGAGCAGAGATCGATCACTAATGATTAAATGCAGATTGGTGCATACAGAGCAAAAAGAGAAAGAAACAGTGCATCATGGGAACCCCCCAGCAGTCTACGTCTATAGCAGCATAACTAAGGGATGGTTCAGGGTCACCTGATCCAGCCCTAACTATAAGCTTTAGCAAAAAGGAAAGATTTAAGCCTAATCTTAAAAGTAGAGAGGGTGTCTGTCTCCCTGATCTGAATTGGGAGCTGGTTCCACAGGAGAGGAGCCTGAAAGCTGAAGGCTCTGCCTCCCATTCTACTCTTACAAACCCTAGGAACTACAAGTAAGCCTGCAGTCTGAGAGCGAAGCACTCTATTGGGGTGATATGGTACTACGAGGTCCCTAAGATAAGATGGGACCTGATTATTCAAAACCTTATAAGTAAGAAGAAGAATTTTAAATTCTATTCTAGAATTAAAAGGAAGCCAATGAAGAGAGGCCAATATGGGTGAGATATGCTCTCTCCTTCTAGTCCCCGTCAGTACTCTAGCTGCAGCATTTTGAATTAACTGAAGGCTTTTTAGGGAACTTTTAGGACAACCTGATAATAATGAATTACAATAGTCCAGCCTAGAGGAAATAAATGCATGAATTAGTTTTTCAGCATCACTCTGAGACAAGACCTTTCTGATTTTAGAGATATTGCGTAAATGCAAAAAAGCAGTCCTACATATTTGTTTAATATGCGCTTTGAATGACATATCCTGATCAAAAATGACTCCAAGATTTCTCACAGTATTACTAGAGGTCAGGGTAATGCCATCCAGAGTAAGGATCTGGTTAGACACCATGTTTCTAAGATTTGTGGGGCCAAGTACAATAACTTCAGTTTTATCTGAGTTTAAAAGCAGGAAATTAGAGGTCATCCATGTCTTTATGTCTGTAAGACAGTCCTGCAGTTTAGCTAATTGGTGTGTGTCCTCTGGCTTCATGGATAGATAAAGCTGGGTATCATCTGCGTAACAATGAAAATTTAAGCAATGCCGTCTAATAATACTGCCTAAGGGAAGCATGTATAAAGTGAATAAAATTGGTCCTAGCACAGAACCTTGTGGAACTCCATAATTAACCTTAGTCTGTGAAGAAGATTCCCCATTTACATGAACAAATTGTAATCTATTAGATAAATATGATTCAAACCACCGCAGCGCAGTGCCTTTAATACCTATGGCATGCTCTAATCTCTGTAATAAAATTTTATGGTCAACAGTATAAAAAGCAGCACTGAGGTCTAACAGAACAAGCACAGAGATGAGTCCACTGTCTGAGGCCATAAGAAGATCATTTGTAACCTTCACTAATGCTGTTTCTGTACTATGATGAATTCTAAAACCTGACTGAAACTCTTCAAATAGACCATTCCTCTGCAGATGATCAGTTAGCTGTTTTACAACTACCCTTTCAAGAATTTTTGAGAGAAAAGGAAGGTTGGAGATTGGCCTATAATTAGCTAAGATAGCTGGGTCAAGTGATGGCTTTTTAAGTAATGGTTTAATTACTGCCACCTTAAAAGCCTGTGGTACATAGCCAACTAACAAAGATAGATTGATCATATTTAAGATCGAAGCATTAAATAATGGTAGGGCTTCCTTGAGCAGCCTGGTAGGAATGGGGTCTAATAGACATGTTGATGGTTTGGATGAAGTAACTAATGAAAATAACTCAGAACAATCTGAGAGAAAGAGTCTAACCAAATACCGGCATCACTGAAAGCAGCCAAAGATAACGATACGTCTTTGGGATGGTTATGAGTAATTTTTTCTCTAATAGTTAAAATTTTATTAGCAAAGAAAGTCATGAAGTCATTACTAGTTAAAGTTAAAGGAATACTCGACTCAATAGAGCTCTGACTCTTTGTCAGCCTGGCTACAATGCTGAAAAGAAACCTGGGGTTGTTCTTATTTTCTTCAATTAGTGATGAGTAGTAAGATGTCCTAGCTTTACGGAGGGCTTTTTTTTATAGAGCAACAGACTCTTTTTCCAGGCTAAGTGAAGATCTTCTAAATTAGTGAGACGCCATTTCCTCTCCAACTTACGGGTTATCCGCTTTAAGCTACGAGTTTGTGAGTTATACCACGGAGTCAGGCACTTCTGATTTAAAGCTCTCTTTTTCAGAGGAGCTACAGCATCCAAAGTTGTCTTCAATGAGGATGTAAAACTATTGACGAGATACTCTATCTCACTTACAGAGTTTAGGTAGCTACTCTGCACTGTTGGTATATGGCATTAGAGAACATAAAGAAGGAATCATATCCTTAAACCTAGTTACAGCGCTTTCTGAAAGACTTCTAGTGTAATGAAACTTATTCCCCACTGCTGGGTAGTCCATCAGAGTAAATGTAAATGTTATTAAGAAATGATCAGACAGAAGGGAGTTTTCAGGAAATACTGTTAAGTCTTCAATTTCCATACCATAAGTCAGAACAAGATCTAAGATATGATTAAAGTGGTGGGTGGACTCATTTACATTTTGAGCAAAGCCAGTTGAGTCTAATAATAGATTAAATGCAGTGTTGAGGCTGTCATTCTCAGCATCTGTGTGGATGTTAAAATCGCCCACTATAATTATCTTATCTGAGCTAAGCACTAAGTCAGAAAATTGGCCAGATTTCTAGAAATGAGAGCTGCTCCATCCAAAGTGGGATGGATGCCGTCTCTCCTAACAAGACCAGGTTTTCCCCAGAAGCTTTGCCAATTATCTATGAAGCCCACCTCATTTTTTGGACACCACTCAGACAGCCAGCAATTCAAGGAGAACATGCGGCTAAACATGTCACTCCCGGTCCGATTGGGGAGGGGCCCAGAGAAAACTACAGAGTCCGACATTGTTTTTGCAAAGTTACACACCGATTCAGTGTTAATTTTAGTGACCTCCGATTGGCGTAACCGGGTGTCATTACTGCCGACGTGAATTACAATCTTACCAAATTTACGCTTAGCCTTAGCCAGCAGTTTCAAATTTCCTTCAATGTCGCCTGCTCTGGCCCCTGGAAGACAATTGACTATGGTTGCTGCTGTCGCTAACTTCACATTTCTCAAAACAGAGTCACCATTAACCAGAGTTTGATCCTCGGCGGGTGTGTCGCCGAGTGGGGAAAAACGATAGAAATGTGAACGGGTTGGCGGTGTACACGGGGCTTCTGTTTAGGGCTATGCTTCCTCCTCACAGTCACCCAGTCGGCCTGCTTTCCCGGCTGCTCGGGATCTGCCAGAGGGAAACTAACAGCGGCTAAGCTACCTTGGTCCGCACCGACTACAGGGGCCTGGCTAGCTGTAGAATTTTCCACGGTGCGGAGCCGAGTCTCCAATTCGCCCAGCCTGGCCTCCAAAGCTACGAATAAGCTACACTTATTACAAGTACCATTACTGCTAAAGGAGGCCGAGGAATAACTAAACATTTCACACCCAGAGCAGAAAAGTGCGGGAGAGACTGGAGAAGCCGCCATGCTAAACCGGCTAAGAGCTAGTAGCTGCGCTAAGCTAGTGGATTCTTAAAAACACACAAAGTGAATAATGTGTAAATAATTTAGAGGTGATTCAGCAGAGGGAGTGCTTTAGTTAAGGCACGTGAAGATTACACTGTGAAGCAAATCGTTATCTAGGTAACTAGATCAATCTAACTGCGCAGATTAAACAGCTAACAGATACAGCAAAACACCGCTGTGCTCCGGAACAGGAAGTGATACAATACCGCAGTGAGAGCCAACCACCAGCCAACCATATCCCTCTGAGCTACAAAAACCCCACAAAATATTTACTGCCACTGATCTAAAACGCATACAACTAGTATGTATGTGGGAGGTGAGCTTGCTCCCAAATCTCTAGTCTTTCCTGTGGAGAACACTCATTGTTAACGAACCGAGCATAGTTCTTTTCTTCACTAGATTTCAGAAACTAAAATGTTTTTTGGTTCCTACATAGTAAAGTTTCCAAATAGAGTTAAATATACTCTATCACAGTGCTAAATCAACTCTAATAGGAGTAGAAACACCTGATTTAACAAGACAGTAGAGCTGATTTCACTCTATAATAGAGTGTATTTTACTCTATTTAGACTGGGACCAAATGTTATCCTGGCAGAGTAAATTTTACTCAGCAAAATTTGCTGTGTAGTTGCTGTGGATCTATTTTTTGTGCTTGACAGTGTGGCAAACATTGCTTCTTTTTCAGACATCTTCATGAACTATCGAGGCCAGCCTTCTGAGGGGACAAGTTTTACAGACTGTGGCTATTTTCAAAGTTCACCGAGTGCACCTTTTGGAGCAGTTCCCTCCACAGTCGTAACAACTCCTCAGCTCCTTATCGGCACCCAGGCTCAGGTACAGCCGGACTTCACAGCTTCTCCTGGATTCTCTTGCTGTTGAAATGTTGTGGAGGTTCAGTAACAACTGAAAGTATTTTAATGTTTAATCAACGAAATAAACTGAATCTTTCTTTTCCAGCCCAGTCTGTCCTCTGGCAGTTTGTCACAGCTTGTTTCATCCACTGCCCAGTCAGACCAGCCGAGGTGCAGCCAGGATTGCAGTGAATATCAGACATCCAGTGTGATGTCAGGGACTATGGCCTATGGACATTCATCATACCCAGACCCATATGTTTCTGTAGCGTTTACCAGCAGTACAGAGCAGCCCGTCGCTCCGAATATTCCTTTTTTATATCCACCGCCGTGCCATAAGTTTGGTAATTACACAACGACCAGCGTGACCTCCACTGTCATCACTCACACTGCCTCCACACTGGCCATGCAGGGCACTGTGCACCAAACCCACAGCTACGCCCACACAGGGGACACCTACACTCAGGCTCCCTGTCCCTCTCTCAGTTACCCGGCTGCTGCGTCTGACCTGACCCACACAGCGTCGGCGCCTGTCACTGCAGCCCACTTCTTCTCAGTCCCTGAGCACGTGGTCGTCACAGGGGTCAGGGGTAAGCACAAGCAAAAGATGAAAGGAGCGAGGACAGTTGGCTCCACTGTGGCTCCATCTGCTCCCATGCCCACGAGCTGCCTGGCAAAGCTGCTCTCCTCCACTGTGCATGAACGTTAGTATCATCTTTCACTTACCAGTCTGAAGAACAGTGTGGTGTCCTGCTTTTTAATTAAAACTTTTTTGTTGCTAGGAAAGCCATCACTGGGATTTGACTCGACTGTGGTGACAGCCAAAGGTCAGAGGTCACTGTCGCCGAGCTTCTCAGTAAGCCAATGCTTTCACATCAAAAGAGCATTTTTAATGCTAACTGATAACTGCCTGCAGCTTTTCAAGAATAAACAGTCATTTTCATTGCATGTCATAATGAGGCAAATTCATTTTTTTAAGTTGCAGAAGCTTTTTTTATAGCTTGTGCTCTATGCAGACCAAAATCTTTCATTTTTAGTGTATGTTAAGGTGGAAAGTAGCAATAGCAAGGGATTGTGTTCACTGGCATCTGTGTGTGACTGTGCACAAGATAACTCAAAAACTGTTGAATGGATTTCCATCAAACTTGGTGGGAATTTAACTTGGATAGACATCTTGAGGTGATTAGATTTTACAGTGGTTTGGCCAAAGGTCAGGGTAAGCATGGTCTGAAAAATAATCCCCACCTCCTGAAAATAATCATCTATCTGCTGCAGCCATGTGATACATGGGCATCCTCTTGTCTTTTTCCATTTGCTGGGGTCCTCAGTAATCAGACACCTGAGCAGGGCGCCACATGGCCATAATATCGTAACGGATATAAAACACCGCCTGTGAACATTGCTGACTGATAAAATCCCTGGCAACTTTCTTATCATGAAACACCTTCTACATTTCTTTTGGGTCATTAGCTACAGTTGAGGCAAATAAGTATTTGATCCACTGTCGAGTTTGCAAGTTTCCCCACCTACAAAAATGAAGAGGTCTGTAATTCATATTGTAGGTACACTTCAACTGTGAGACAGAATCTGAAAAAAAAGAAAGAAAATCACATTGTATGATTTTTAATAATTAATTTGCATTTTATTGCATGAAATAAGTATTTGATACAACAGAAAAACAGACCGTAATATTTGGTACAGAAACTTTTGTTTGCAGTTTCAGAGGTCAGATGTTTCCTGTAGTTCTTGACCAAGTTTTCACACACTGCAACAGGGATTTTGGTCCACTCCTCCATACAGATCTTCTCCATATCTTTCAGGTTTTTATTTTCAACTCCCTCCAAAGATTTTTTTTATTGGGTTCAGGTCTGGAGACTGGATAGACCACTCCAGGACCTTGAAATGCTTCTTACGGAGCCCCTCCTTAGCTGCCCTGGCTGTGTGTTTGGGGTCATTGTCGTGCTGGAAGACCCAGCCATGACCCATCTTCAGTGCTCTCATTGAAGGAAGGAGGCTGTTTGCCAAAATCTCACAATACACGACCCTATCCATCCTCCCTTCATTATGGTGCAGTCGTCTTGTCCCCTTTGCAGAAAAGCACCTCCAAAAATGATGTTTCACCCCCATGCTTCACTGTTGGGACGATGTTCTCGGGGTTGTTCTCATCTTCCAAACACGGCAAGTGGAATTGATACCATAAAGCTCTATTTTGGTCTCATCTGACCACATGACCTTCTCCCATGCCTCCTCTGGATCATCCAGATGGTCACTGGTAAACTTCAAACGGGCCTGGACATGTGCTGGCTTGAGCAGAGGGACCTTGCTGCCCTGCAGGATTTTAAACCATGACAGCATCATGTGTTACTAATGTAATCTTTGTGACTGTGGTCCCAGCTCCCTTCAGGTCATTGACCAGGTCCTCCCGTGTAGTTCTGGACTTTCTCAAAATCATCAATACCCCACAAGGTGAGATCTTGCATGGAGCGTCTGACTGAGGAAGATTGACAGTCATCTTGTGTTTCTTCCACTTTCTAATAAATAATCATAACAGTTGTTGTCTTCTCACCAAGCTGCTTGCCTGTTGTCCTGTAGTCCATCCCAGCCTTGTGCAGGTCTACAGTTTTGTCCCTGGTGTCCTTAGACAGCTCTTTGGTCTTAGCTATGGTGGACAGGTTGGTGTGTGATTGATTGAGTGTGTGAACAGGTATCTTTTATACAGGTAACAAGTTCAAACAGGTGCAATTAATACAGGTAAAGAGTGCAGAATAAGAGGGCTTCTTAAAGAAAAATTAACAGGTCTGTGAGAGACAGAATTCTTGCTGGTTGGTAGGTGATCAAATACTTATTTCATGCAATAAAATACAAATTAATTATTTAAAAATAAAACAATGTGGTTTTCTGAATTTTTTTAGGTTCTGTCTCTCACAGTTGAAGTGTACCTATGATATAAATTACAGACCTCTCCTGTTGTGTGGGCCGCTGAAGAGGAGGTACTGCTGGCCCACCACCATCAGAGGGCGCCCTGGCTGGAGTGAGGGCTCCAGGCACCAGAGGGCGCTGCCGCCTTATGGGAGCAGCCTGGGTGACAGCTGTCACCCATCACCGGACACAGCTGTTCCACTCAGCACAGAGGTATATCAGGAGGACGGCGTCTCCGCCTCAGTGCCGAGATATCGCCTTTAGACGAAGGTAACGTTCTCTGCATTTATATTCTGACTAAATAGCTAACAGATTTGTTAAACCTTTTCAGGACAGCTGAATTGCTTAGATAAGTACTCACCTGCCTGTCATACTGTAACTGGAGGTGGAGGCGGCTTCTCCCCTCTCCGTTGCTGGGTGCTGTCGCATCCACGCCTGTGTTGTTGCTCTCTCCCGCCAGCAGTACCGGATCCGACGAGCGGAGGCAGTGGCCACCTGGGAATTCGGGACTTGGCGGTTCCAGTATTTCCAGGGTTCGGTGGCAGAGGAGATCTGGGTGGTTTCGGTTCGACTGAGACGGACGCCTCCTACCTTCGAGCCTGCCCACACGACACCAGCGGATTCGACCCCAAATTGTGATTGTTGTATTCATTGTGCTCGTTTCACAATAGTAAACCTTGTTATTCACCTTCCTCCATTGTCCGTTCATTGCGCCCCCTGTTGTGGGTCCATGTTCCTACACTTTCACAACATCTCCATTCTTTGTAGGTGGGAAAAATTGCAAAATCGACAGTGGATCAAATACTTATTTTCCCCACTGTATGCCCATGTTTGCAAGTTTTCCACTCAGATTATATTGAAATCCCTCAGCACAGTCTGATCTGAAAGTCTAGCCAGATTCATTCTCGGACACAGAACTAGAGTTGGGTATCGAGAACTGGTTCTTTTTGGGTATCATTAAGAAATTATTCAATCCACGATATCAATAGTCTTTTTGCTTAACAATTGCCTTATCGGTCCTTCAGAGCAACCGTTGTTTTTGAGGGTGTTTGTCGGGAAAATGATCATTCCTCTACGTTGATTACAGACCCTGCAACGGCTCTGTAATCAACCACTTCTGCAGCACAACTCCACTTTGAAGCATGAACCAATGAAACAGTGCTTCGATCCACTGGCTCGTTGGTTCTTTGATTCGCTGCTTTTCAGAAGCGACAAGTCCTCTTCTTAACCTCTCTCAAAGCCATTAAAATATGTCAATCTTGAGTCAATTTTGTGTGGATTAAAGTCAGTAACTGGGGCTCTTGTCTTGTTGCAGTCAAGAAATGAGAATCGTTGTCTGTTCCGTTGGTACAGCTCCAAATGCTGTGTGGCTCTCAATCAACTAAAACATTTTTTCCTCCCAAAATGAGATGTCCTGCATTCTTTATGAATTACATCCTGACGTGCAGCACAGTCAGCTGCAAGAGCTCAGCTCTGACGTATGGAAAGACATTCATGCCATAATGTCTGAAAGGAAATGCTTTTGACAAAAACTACAGATTTTATTTCTATTTGTGTCCAGAGATCAAGGATCCACCATGTAGAGTTTATTTAGGTCCAGAGTTTAAGGATCTAGTGACCAATGTCATATTTATTTACTTTAAGACTCAGTAAAATTTTGTTGACATAGAAAACCTGTAAAGCCTACTTTTAGTACTCAGAAAGTTCATAAGAGGTATTGATAAGGAATCTGATCTATAAGCAGAATTGATAATGGTATCGATATCGATAAAATCTTATCAATACCCATCCCTACACACAACAGTGGTGCTTCAGTGGAATTTTTATCAAAGCCACAGCAGTCAGAGATAACAAACCTGGTGCTCCAATAGAATCTACAGTTCTGCAGAATGTCCAACATCTTCCCCTGAGAACACAACTGATCTCCTTAGCTACAACACTAGTATTACAACCCCTGGCAAAAATTATGGAATCACCGGCCTCGGAGGATGTTCATTTTTTCAGTTCTTTAATTTTGTAGAAAAAAAAGCAGATCACAGACATGACACAAAACTAAAGTCATTTCAAAAGGCAACTTTCTGGCTTTAAGAAACACTATAAGAAATCAGGAAAAAAAATTGTGGCAGTCAGTAACGGTTACTTTTTTAGACCAAGCAGAGGGAAAAAAATATGGAATCACTCAATTCTGATGAAAAATTATGGAATCATGAAAAACAAAAGAACGCTCCAACACATCACTAGTATTTTGTTGCACCACCTCTGGCTTTTATAACAGCTTGCAGTCTCTGAGGCATGGACTTAATGAGTGACAAACAGTACTCTTCATCAATCTGGCTCCAACTTTCTCTGATTGCTGTTGCCAGATCAGCTTTGCAGGTTGGAGCCTTGTCATGGACCATTTTCTTCAACTTCCACCAAAGATTTTCAATTGGATTAAGATCCGGACTATTTGCAGGCCATGACATTGACCCTATGTGTCTTTTTGCAAGGAATGTTTTCACAGTTTTTGCTCTATGGCAAGATGCATTATCATCTTGAAAAATGATTTCATCATCCCCAAACATCCTTTCAATTGATGCAATAAGAAAAGTGTCCAAAATATCAACGTAAACTTGTGCATTTATTGATGATGTAATGACAGCCATCTCCCCAGTGCCTTTACCTGACATGCAGCCCCATATCATCAATGACTGTGGAAATTTACATGTTCTCTTCAGGCAGTCATCTTTATAAATCTCATTGTAACGGCACCAAACAAAAGTTCCAGCATCATCACCTTGCCCAATGCTGATTCGAGATTCATCGCTGAATATGACTTTCATCCTGTCATCCACAGTCCACGATTGCTTTTCCTTAGCCCATTGTAACCTTGTTTTTGTTCTGTTTAGGTGTTAATGATGGCTTTTGTTTAGCTTTTCTGTATGTAAATCCCATTTCCTTTAGGCAGTTTCTTACTGTTCGGTCACAGACGTTGACTCCAGTTTCCTCCCATTCTTTCCTCATTTGTTTTGTTGTGCATTTTCGATTTTTGAGACATATTGCTTTACGTTTTCTGTCTTGACGCTTTGATGTCTTCCTTGGTCTACCAGTATGTTGGCCTTTAACAACCTTCCCATGTTGTTTGTATTTGGTCCAGAGTTTAGACACAGCTGACTGTGAACAACCAACATCTTTTGCAACATTGCGTGATGATTTACCCTCTTTTAAGAGTTTGATAATCCTCTCCTTTGTTTCAATTGACATCTCTCGTGTTGGAGCCATGATTCATGTCAGTCCACTTGATGCAACAGCTCTCCAAGGTGTGATCACTCCTTTTTAGATGCAGACTAACTAGCAGATCTGATTTGATGCAGGTGTTAGTTTTGGGGACGAAAATTTACAGGGTGATTCCATAATTTATTCCTCAGAATTGAGTCAGTCCATATTTTTTTCCCTCTGCTTGGTCTAAAAAGTAACCGTTACTGACTGCCACAATTTTTTTTCTTGATTTCTTATAGTGTTTCTTAAAGCCAGAAAGTTGCCATTTGAAATGACTTTAGTTTTGTGTCATGTCTGTGATCTGCTTTTTTTTCTACAAAATTAAACAACTGAATGAACATCCTCTGAGGCCGGTGATTCCACAATTATTGCCAGGGGTTGTAGAACACCATGTCCAGCAGTTCTGCTGTGGATGCTAAAACCTGAATTCAGCAACTCAAAGACCCGAACAGGCTTCATCCTCCAGAGACAAGTTCATTGATGCTCAGTGGTTGTTTCTTCTGGAGATGAGGATCCAAATGGCTTTTTCTGCCTCCCTCTCATAACACGTGCTGTTCCCCGGTGGACGATAGTGGCAGTGTTATTTCCACAAAGTGTTGAGCTGTGCAGTGGAATGTTCTGCAGACTGGAGAACCACCTACAGTCCCAGATGCAGTTTGGTATCATGTCCAGGAGCATTTGGATCTTGTAGTATTCATATACAAGTTCTAGTTTGCTCAGTTTTGCTCAGTTTTTCTTCTGTCATTTAGCTTTGCTGCTCACTTGAACCGGACCCTGGCTTTCATTACTGATTGCATAACTGCTCTTTTGGTCGATTGCACTCTGTCTGTGTTGTTTAGCGTTCCAGCAGCAGCACACATGTTGGTGACCCTTCACCGCTGCAGCAGGGAGCTGCTTGGACTGCAGGGATGCCGGTGCCAATGCCTTTGCAAAGCCACACTGAGTCCCCGGCTCACAGCGGACCCCACAGCAGCAAATCCAGAGGCTCAGCATTGTCTGCCCTGCTCAGCCACAGGCCCGTTCATACCAGTACAACCCCCCTCATTCCCAAAACTGAGAAACTCTCTCCTGTCCACCTCTACAGCACAGACAGGGCCGGCTTAACAGGTATGCCCATGTTCCTCCAAAACACGTTTTTTCCATGGCCTCCACCAATGAGATCAACTTTGCCATTGTTGTCTTCTGTTGGGTTTCTTTGTTTGTCACCAGGATTAATCAAAAACTTGTGGAATAATCTTTAAGAAACCTTTGTGGAGAGTCTATGGCACGGGCAACGAAATAATACATGACATAGTGGTACCTTTTATGAGATGGTAGCACTTTCATGAAAAAATACACTGACCTCAATAACAAAACAAAGCCGTACATATGGCTGAGGATGTAGTATGAGGTGAGATTATTATGGCTGAAGGGCCTGTAGTCCATTGATGAAGGAATACACTCCACTGAATGCCCCTCTAGGTCCAAGTACACTTTGTAATGCTTTCTTTTTGTGTTTCTTTTGTGTTTTGACCAGTATCTGTACACTTTGAGAACACAGACATCAAAATGATCTGTGTTTTGCTGCTTTGTTCCAGTGATTCATGCTCACCCGACTTTACTGTGCATCAGCAATAGTCTGGTGACGCCAGCATGGCATTAATTATTTTATATTCGCTACAGTTAATCCAAACATGAAATAACATTTGGTTATGTCTTGAAAATAATTTGTTTGTTGCTTGTGTTGTGGTTCAGAGTATTACAATTGAAAATGTTTCATGAGATGAAGCAAGAGATGAAAATGAGCCCAAGTTCACAAGGCTACAAGAGTTATCCCACCTTCACATGTTGATGGTAGAAAATCCATCATACCAATTGTTATAGCAGAATTATGGTCTTCTGTAGCATGAATGAGACCGAGAATGATTTACTTTATTGAAAGATGCAGCAGAGGTTTAGCATTTTGCTCAGCATCACATGAAAACAGAAAGTTTTGGCTCTGATGGTTGCTTACAAACTATATTATACATCAACCAGGTGACTCTGTGCTAAAATCTCTTGCTGTCTGTATTTGCTCGTTGTTGAAAATAAAAGAACATCCGGTTTATAGGACAAGTGGTTTACTTGAGAATTTTTAACGTTTGATGGCAATTGCCATCTTGGTGCATGGTTACTGTGCTAGCAGTGTTTGAATTTTCCATTGTCTTGTCCTTGAAAACAATGGAACATCAGGTTTAAAATCTGTCACAGCCAAAATGTGAATGCAGCATAAATGCTGTACCATTAAAAGAAACTCACAGTTTATACTGTAGGAAAAAAAAAACTTACTTTGGATTTTCATTATTATATGTATATGCCAAACTGTTTTCTTCCGAGAACACAGAATATTTTACTCAGTGTCCTCATGGGTTGTGGATCAATCTGTAGCCAACATTTTACACTTTCCCATATACTGTAATTTTCATTTACGGTAATCATTAAAGTTTACATTGCATATTTAAGTTTAGCTGAAGTGTCATTTTACCCTACAAAAGTATGGCAGAACAAGAGCAATCACAGATTTTTGACATCAGCCAATCTGGATCCGGATCACCTCCAAAATTCAGCGGAGTCTTCCATGCCCTAATATGGGGGAGGTGATGGTCTAGTGGTTAAGGTGTTGGGCTTGAGACCAGAAGATCCTCGGTTCAAATCCCCACCTGACTGGAAAATCACTAAGGGCCCTTGGGTGCAGGGTGCTGCTTTGTGTGGCCTTGTATGGCAGCACCCTGACATCAGGGTGAATGTGAGGCATTATTGTAAAGCGCTTTGAGCATCTGATGCAGATGGAAATGCGCTATATAAATGCAGTCCATTTACCATTTATCTAATATCTACCTGTGGTGCAAATTTGGTGAGAATCCGTGAAGCAGGTTTATTATGTAATCCTTCAAAGCCAAAATAAAATGAAATCTTGATCCAGAATCCGGATCCAGATCACCTCCAAAATTGAATAGAGTCTGTTTGCAATTGTATGAAGAAGAAGCAGAGAGGTTAGGCAGTTCACATCACTGCATTAGTAACTGGCGTTATAACATACAAACCCAGGCACTAGTATGTCAAGGGGTACCCCATTACATCACCCCTTTTACAGTTAATCAAATAAACACCAACAAATAAAACACGCCTACAATCAACTGGAGCTCATTAGTGCATTTGTATAAACACAATGTCATAAGTAACACATTTTGTTTTATAATCTAATCATTTTTACAACTTTTCACCAGCCTTCTCCTGCTTGTTCTGTACTGCGTTGAGTCTGGGGATTGGGCATTAGAGTGTTTGGGCTGCTTTGTCCTGGTTGCTGATGTGTCCATTCCCTTCTCTGCCTGAGATAAGCTGTCCTGCTCACAGTCCTGTCCCTCCTGTGGTTTCTCTGATACTGCCCTTTCAGCTGGTTTCAGATCCACCCTATTGTGCCTGTTTAAAGCCTCCTCAATGTCCACCAGGTAGGACCCAGGGCCCACTTGTTGGAGACACACCCCCTTTCTCCATTTGCCTGTCCGGTTGTTAGACAGTCGCTCCACACTAATGGGTTGGCCTGTCTGTAGCTCGGGCAGGTCCCTGGCAGACTTGTCACACCAAAACATTGCCTTATGATGCTTGACCCTTAGTTTCTCTGAAACAGTACATGGCTCTAAAAGCATGTCAGAAACAGGACTACAGTGTATGTCATGAGTAGGTGTGTTAACCAGGGGTCTGTACCTGTATTAGCTGCTCGTTTGCACACATTTTTTACTGTTTCACAGCTGTCTCTGCTTTACCACTCGACTTAAGGTGTCATGGGGATGACATGACATGATGAAAATTCCAGTCTTTTGCAGATCTTCTAAATGCCTCCTTGTCAAACTGGGAGCCACACTCTGTAATTACCCAGTCGGGCTGCCTATATCGGAAAAACTGTGATTTGCGTGTGAGAACTGTTGTTTCTGCTGTGAGATCTGGAAGCTGTTCTGTTTGCCAAAAATCTGAGTAGTGGTCTACTATCACTAGAAAGTCTTTGCCTGCCTGTTTGTATAGAGCCATGCTGAGGGTTTGCTGTGGGTGTGTGGGCAGTGTGTGTGTGTCATCACTGATTCATGCTGCTGTTTGTGTTAGTATTCACTGCATGCTGAACACTGGCTAACATAGTCTTTTGTCTCACCTCGCACATTAGGTCAGTACAATGTCTCTCTTGCCTGTCTGTAGCATGCATCACCCCCAGTGTGGCTTATATGAATGTGTTTAAGCATCTTGTGTCACAATGATCTTGGAATGATCACTCTCTGGCTTTTAAAGACCACCCCATCCTGTGCACGTATCTCATCCCTGATAGACCAAGTACCCTCTAATGGCTATGGGAGTCTCATCTTTGTGGTCCGGCCACCCCTGTAAGACTACTGTCTTTAGCATGTGAAGGCATTTGTCATCATCTGTGTGCTTCCTTATCTGTGCCAGGCGTTGGCTGGTGACATTCAGATAGTCAGCCTGATTTATGTATTCAGTGGTCTCCTGTGCCCTCTGTGGGCTGCATACAGAATTATGCCTATAAGCAGCCTCAGGTGTATTGGTATGTACTGTTGCTCTACTTAAAGTGTCACTAACGTGTATGACAGGGCCAGGTTTGTAAATCACCTCCAGATTGTAGTTCTTTACCTGCCAACATTTGAATTTACCAATGTGGGACACCCACGTGTGGCAGCAAGCGCCAAGGGCGTGAAGCGTAACTAGGGGGTCCAGGGGTATGCCCGGACCCACACAAATGTGGGACTAATGGGTGTCCCACACACAGTCATGCAGGACGCGGGACACGGGGGTCAATACCAGGATTGTCCCACCCAATGCCTGATGGTTGGTAGCACTAGCAGTTCTGTAGCGTGAGGAGCATACTCTGTAGGTGTTTGGGTGCGCTGAGGAGAGGCTTGTTGAAAATAGTGATTGGTGGCTTATGATCTGTTTCCGCTGTTATCTCTTCCCTACCATACAGATAATGGTGAAACATTGGCATGAAAACACATTGTTCAAACATGCCTTCTCGATTTGTGCAAAGTTCTGTTTAGTGTCTGTCCGTGCACAGGACACAAATACTACGGGCTGGTCCTCTTGCAGGAGGCAACAGCCAAGTCCCTTTTGGTTTGCGTCATTCTGAATAGTGATTGGCTTTGTCACATCATAGTACCTCAAGACTGGTGCTGGAATGACCAGTTGCTTAATTTCCTGGAAAGCCATCTCGTGCTTGGGCAGCTAGTGCCATAGAATGTCCTTGTCCAACAGTCGCCACAGCGGCTCTCACACCTCCGATAGGCATGATAGGAACTTTGCAAAATAGATCACAAACCCTATAAATCTCTACACTGCCTTAGCATCAGTGGGGCGGAGCATATCCTGGACTGCCCTGATCTCAGGGTTCGGCTGTAGACCCTCGGCTGACAGAATGTGTCCGTGAAACTTTATCTTGACTTTGACCTGGAGCTTTTTTCAGACTCAGTCTTAGTTTCTTCTCGCTACATCTGACCATCAGTGCTGTCAGTTTAGTGTCGTGATCTGCCTCAGCCTCTGCATCAGTGTCTCCACAACCAGCAGACATGTCATCACCTACTGGTTCAACGCCACTGACACCTGACAAATGTGCATGCTGTTTCTGCTGGTAAACCTCCGGGCAATAGATACTCCAAAAAGAGCTTTAATCACTGATACCTGCCCCACGGGGTCCAAAATGTTGTCATGTTGCTGCTTCCTCTGTCCAGTTTGCATTGTAGAAAAGCATCACATGCTTTTCTAAAAGTGTAAAGATCTGGGCTTTGGGGAGCTTGTACAACACGTCATCCAGTGTGGGCATGATATAGTGGCACCACCTCAAAGCCTTGTTGAGGGATCTGGGATCGACACAAATCCTCTGGCTGTTTGACACTTGCCATGTTGCTGATCCACTCATTTGGTTCAGACAGAGGTGTTATGTGACCATCTGTTTCATGTTTGTCCAACTGAGCCTTGACAGCACTTCTGAGTGCCACTGGGACGTTCTATGCAGATGCCTGTTCGGGTGCCACTGTCTTGTCCAACTCAAAATGAACATCGCCTGGAAGTGAAAGGACTGGGCCATTGAATACACCTGCATATGAGTCCATGAGCTGCTGCTTAGTAAGGGGCACTGTACTACTTTGGTCTACTTTGTTTGACTCATCAGGCCCCAAAATGCATCAGGCCCAGCTGCACACATGTTGAGGCTGACAGAAGAGGCCTTTGATTTCACCTGACTATATCAAAGTCCAGCATATGTCTCATGCCCCACACCTTACATTCAGTTCTAAAGATGCCTACAGAGTTCATTGTTCCCCTGAGTACAATACAAGTTTGGCTCTCCTGGGCAGAATTGGTACATCAGGTGCCAGTTTTCTCTTGTCCTTGATGCTCATGAAATGCAGGTCGGACCGGATTCCAGCTGGCACCTTTGTGATCCCCTGTTTATTTTCAGGCTAACTACTTTTTATCTTGTCCTTTACCTTTACCTTTACCTTGTCCCTTCACTGTACCAATGCTCTCTGCTATGCAGGTGCTGTCCCTCATGTTCTCATCGTCACTGCTCATATCGTCCGCTGCATTAACTTGATCTGATCGCATGCTTTTCGTGCACACCTTTGCAAAGTGGTTGGGAGTCCCACAACGATGACAGGTCTTGCCCGTATGCAGGGGCATGGATCTCATCCGCATTTGTGTGTAATTCCACAGTATTTGCATACGCTGTTATTGGCCACCTGTTGCATGTTATTATCACGGGCCCTGCCTGAGCGGTCATACTTGAACAGAGCTCGCTGTTGCCGCCTGTTTGTGGCATGCACGTTTTCCATTGGCCTGTCTTGAGTCATCATTTTTCACTTTATGTCAGTTGCTTCTGCTGCTCCGCATATGTCGATGGTGGAAGCTAAGGTGAGTGTGTTTTCTCTGAGTAAGCGGTACTGTACACTTTCACCACTAATACCAAGAACCAGCCTGACCCATATTAGCTCCTCGCACAGCTCTCCATAGTCACAGGTGGCAGCCTTCTCTCTGAGTCTTGTAACAAATTAATCGATTGACTGACCTTCATCCTGCTTGGAGTTCCCAAAGACATATCTTTCAAATATGTCATTCCTCTTAGGCTTAAAATAGCCCTCCAGGGCATCCAGTATAGCTTTCACATCCTCCTTTCAAATCCAGGTTGTGTTTGTAGATGTGGCGACATTCACTGCCCATCACACGTCTCAGTGTTGCCGCCTGCGCTGCCTCCGCGTTCTCATTTTATCCAGATGCCAGTGAATAGCCCTCAAGTTTGGCTCTAGTTATTTGCTACATCTCCGGTCAGTTTCATTTCCTCACATGGCGGATACTCGCTGCCATGTTGTTGCCCGTTAGCCAGTATCAGCACTAGCTTAAAACTTGAGAAAAACGTTGTCTTGCCTCTGTCCACTCGCAACAACATAAAATGTCCTTTTGATGATGAAAACTGCTGATCACGTGACATTTGTAGTTGTACTTCTGACACCATGTTTGAGATTGTATGAAGAAGACACAGAGAGGTTAAGTTAGTAACAGCCATTACTAACCTAAACATAACACTAGTATGTCAGTGTGTATTCCTACTACTGGTGGAACGTACCATTAATAGAACACCAAGGGGTACCCCATAGCAGAGTCTTCCATGGCCTAGTATGTATCTGTGGTGAAGATTTTGTCTAAATCCCTGCAGTAGTTTTGACGTAATCCCGCTAACAGACAGACAGACAAATAAATAAATAAATAAACGCAGATGATTTTATTACGTCCTTGGCGGATGCAAAAATATCAACTGTGCTGCTTCTCAAGCAAAAGTTAAACCTGGACGATGTGTTGTAATGGTAGGTCAGATGCATCTTATTTTTATGTAATTCATGTTTACCAGCATTTTGTGTTACAGTATAGTCCTCTGAATGTATAGTGTTACTGTCTTTGTTTTCTGCAGTTAGTTTTTCAGCGCAGTCAGGCCAAACGTCACCACTGAACCCAGAAAAAATCTCCAATCCCGAGTCTCCACGCGCTGGGTTTTCCGGACACGTCAGTAACAGTCAGGAATCTAATAAGGTGGGAGTTATTTTTAAAAGCAGGAGCTGGTCAGCAGGGGCGTGTCGGTGTGATGTGTTCATTTCTGTTCTGTGCAGCAAACTGACACCAGGAGAATAACTCACATCTCGGCTGAGCAGAAGAGGCGTTTCAACATCAAACTGGGATTTGACACTTTACATAACCTGGTGACAACGCTCAGCTCTCAGCCCAGCATAAAGGTACTGTGAGAGAACGGAGGCGGAGAGCATCACGGAAAGATGAGCCGGAGCATAACTCACATCATAACTCAAATGAATAAAAAGCTGTTAACACAGTTTAGAAAACACTGGTATTGAGTTTGTGTCTGACATTTGCTAACACCTCTGTCTACTGACACAGATCAGCAAAGCCACCACGCTGCAGAAAACTGCCGAGTACATCAGCAAGATGCAGCAGGAGAGAGCGCAGCTCCACGAGGAGGCTCAGAGGCTCAGAGAGGAGATCAAAAGCCTCAACTCTTCCATCAAGTGAGGCCAAGTAACGTCCCTGTTTGTGTGTTTGTGTGAGGCCATGTATTTAGGTGGAGCCAAAGGGAGTGGGTTACAGGTTAAACCCCTCAGGAAATATTCCACATATAACTAGAGCATCGCACTTCTAGAGCGCAAACCGCAGCCAACATAGTTTTCAATTTCACAAAGTTTTACCTTGGAAGAAATGTTGAAGGTCAAATTCCTGTTAGAAGTGGCTTTTCATAAGCTAAATTAGATGTGATCAAATGTCAGGAGTATGTATTTAGTTCTTGCACTTGAGTCAAAGCTACACTTACACGCTACAAAGCACTTTTGATTGGGATACAATGTAAAATATGCATTAAATGGGGTTTTCAATATTAAATTCAAATATCCACAAAATCTACAGTTTGGATCAGATCCAGATCAAACTTTGTTAGGTGATAGTGAGTGCCAGTCTGCACCTCACTTTCAAATATGCGACTGATTAGGGCATGTTCGATTAAGATACAATGTAAAAAATACATTAAATGGGGTTTTCAATGTTAAATTTAAATGGCCACAACATCTGTAATCTGGATCAGATCCGGATCAAACTTTATTAGGTGATAGTATGTGCCAGTCTGCACCTCACTTTCAAATATGAAAGTGAATATGGCATGTTCGATTAAGATACAATGTAAAAAATATACATTAAATGGGGTTTTCAATGTTAAATTTAAATGGCCACAACATCTGTAATCTGGACCAGATCTGGATCAAACATTGGCAGTCGATTAAGGATACCATCCTACATAACACTCTCAAATATGAAAGAAATTTGATCTTTTTGGACAGTTATCAATTTTTGAAAATTTGTTTCATGTTAAAGATAAGGACTGTTCCTGGCTTTAACCTTTGACCTATGACCTTGATATTTGAATCACTTCTTGCCTATTAGGATATAAATCTTCAGTAAAAATTTCATAACAATATATGAAAAATTGTGGGCTTCAGGTAGGGTTGCCACCTGTCCCTTAAAATGCAGAATTGTCTTTTATTTGACAATTAATTGTTGTGTCCTGTATTGTTCCCGTATTATTCCGTATTTTCATAAATGTCCCACACACACACTCACACACTCATCAAAACTGAATAAAAAGTAAGTCCTTTTGGCTGCTCCCTTGTTTACACTTGGGGTCGCTGCATCAAATCCGAGGTGGATCTGCAAAAGTTTTAAGCAGGATGCCCTTCCTGACGCAACTCCACCTTACATGGAGAAATGTGGCAGGGGTGGGATGTGAACCGGGAACCTGCTGCACCAAACACAAATGCACTAACCACTTGTCCACCACCCTACCACTCATCAAAACTGAATAATGAACAAAATAAAAGTAGCGAGGACACGACGCGAGGTACAGTGGATAGACCTCACACTTTCACGTCTGCATCTCCGTCTGCCCACCTTTCTGGTCCTGTCGCAGGTTGCCTGGTTGCCTGGTTGCCTGGCATGTCTACACCCGAAACTCCACCACATCCAAAGAAGCAAAAACGTTTGCAAATGTACAGATATGAGTGGGAAAAGTTGAACCGCTGGCTTGACAGCATTAGTGGCAATGGGTACAAGGCAAACTGTAAGCAAACAAGGAGTTTAAATTTTTATTTCCTCTTCTTAAAGTAAAAATGTCCTCACTTTAAAGATTCAAATTATTGGTCTGTTTTCCTTAATATTTATGTTTATTATTGCACACTCCAGTGACTGCACAGTTTATTATTAACAGTTTAATGTTCAGCACTTAAAGCTTTAAGTATGACTCAATGCTTTTTTCAAAATTAAATCTACCACTCCTCAGGTGGTGGTCGCGACCCTGAGGAGCCGGGGTGGGCGTCCTTTATTTTCATTTCTGAAAGGTGGCACCCTGAGCTCCAGGCTGTTCACAAACACACAAACAAAAGAGTGAAAACAACCTCCGGCCAACTTTGTTGGCGGAGATTAATAATTGCAGAAATGAGGCATTTGCATGCTTTGTATCATCTGAAGCAATTGTTTGAGAAGCTCTAAAAGTTTGAAACACAAAGTGGAACTATTGAAAAACTCATAACTGTTTTGAAAAGCTTGGACCACCAAATGAAGCAGTAACTTCAGACAAACATTCATTGTTTTTGGAAATGTTTGAAATGCTAAATGAGCCAGTTTCATCAAAAAAAAAAAAAAAAGAGTTTTGAAAGGCTCAAAATGCCCAAAATGTACCAGCTGCTTCAGGAAGAAATGCCATGAAATTCTTGAAACTTTAAAAGAGTGAATTGTTTCAGAAAATGATTCAGTGTTTTGAAAGCATTCGATAAAATCAGATAATTCTTTCAAAACACTGCAAAGGCTGTGATGGTGATATCAAGTGAACATGAAATGATTTTTATCTGGAAAAACAAACCAGTTGCTAGAAAGAAAAGAACAAGTTACTGTTTCAAAATATTTGAAAACTTCAAACACTAATTGAAACATTTGCTTTAGAAAGTGATTGATTGTGTTTCAAGAATGTCTGAGAGCAGAGAGTGGAGAAGGTGGAGCTCCACTCCAGACTGGAAGGACGTGAGCTCCACGCTCGTAATGAAGAAGGAGCGATTAATTGGGTTATTATTGAGGGTTATTTGAGGTCACGTGTTCCTGGTTTGTAGTGGAGCTCCATGTTTCCGCTCTCTGCAGCCAAACCCTTTTCCATTGTTATGAAGTGTGCAAAATGCTAAATGAAGACATTGCTTCAGAAAAGTAGCCAGTGTTTCGAAAGTCTTATAACACCCAGTCTGTTCAGAAAATCAAACACTGATTGACAGAATTGCTTTGGAAAATAATTCAGTGCTTTGAGGCACTCATAACGCTAAATTAAATAATTGCTTCACAAAATGAGCCACTGTTTTGAAATGTTTCAAAGACTGTGATTCCCTGGTTTATAACTACATGAAACTCATTTCCAAACACACTCGAAACGCTAAGTTAAATGACATCGTTAGAAAAATCAGTTATGAAATAGCATCTGAATGGGGCCATTAACCCCTGATGTCCACTGTGGGGAAAGTGCTTCCTTTGCTGAAGTTTTCATGGAAAGTGGAGGAACCGTGGTTCGCTGAAGGTGGCTGCTGATCAGCAGGATCCAGAGGATCTGTTGTCGTCAGGCGATTGATTCTGTATCTTGTGTCTCTTCATGCAGCGTGTGCCAGCAGCAGCTTCCTGCCACCGGAGTGCCCATCACACGTCAGCGCTTTGACCACATGAGGCAGAGGTTCAGAGACTACGTTCAAGCACAGACGCTGCAAAACTGGAAGTTCTGGATTGTATCCTTTGTCGTTTTGTTGTGACAACTTCAGAGTTTTAGTGCCGACAGTTCACATTTATTAGTTCAGTTTGCAGACTGTGAAACACATCAGGCGGCTCTGTGCCTCATGTGGATACAGTCATTCTGATAATATCTTGGAAATCCAGTAATATATGTGGGTGTTTCTACACTTGATAAAAATATAAACAATCTTATTACACATTTTGTCAGAAAATAATTACTGAACATTTATATATTAAAATATATGAAGCAATTTGTGAATCCAAAATCACTTTTGTTCATGGTCCTAAACAGTCCGTCAGTCCAACCTTGAAATTTTGTCATTCATCATTAACAAACACGGGGGAAAAGCCTGTCATGCTACTTTCTTCAAAGCTTAACATAAATAGACTTTTGAAAGTACTCATTGCCTAAGTCTTGCAATATCTGTGAAAAAGAGTTTTTGGGTTTACATTTTAAGTAATTTATCTCGAGCATTCGAAATCTAAATTACCTTTCATTTGATATGTAACAGCTTTTATGGAATAAAATGAAATGTGTCAGACATGTTACATGTTTTATACTCTGAAAGTAAAGATTTTTACACTTGATAAAATTGATGTGGTTTTATTTGTGTTGTATAAGAAAATTTTTACACTTGATAAAATTGATGTGGTTTTATTTATTTATCTTGTAGAAGAAAACTATTTTTTATCAGTTAACACATTTTGGCCATCATAAATTTGTCCAACCTTACAGAAAAATTGTTTGATATAAATATTGTTTTAAACAGTCATGGGCACAGCTAACCAAAAAGTTAGCTTTGATAACTGCTAATCAGCTAACTGAAAAGTTATCTTTTATAACGCTAGACCAATAAACCACCAAAAAATTTATCGGAAGCTACAGCTAACCGTTAACTTTCAGTATTGTCTCCGGTACCCTCTTAGCTACTAACAAGCCAATTTTGAGTTTAAACACCGCCAATGCTTCTGATAGAATCAAAGGTGATTACAAACCCAAACACAGCCAATGAGTCAGCACTTCTGTCTTTGTGCATCCTACCCACTGCTGTAGGGAATCGTCATTTACTTTGACAGCATACAGCGGTCCAGCCATGAGGCAGACGTCTTGAAAAGGAAAGCAGGCTTGACTTATGTTTTGATTGATAAACCAAATTATTCTGGATAGTTTAACTACATTAATGTCAAGTCTGTCATTTGTACAAAGTGAAAATATAACACATGTATTTTAATTTTAAAATAATGCACTAATTCTGAAGTTTTGAACATTAACACACAGATGCCAAACTGCATTATGGGTAAACTGCCTGTGAACACTGATTGGTTGATTCATTTAACCAACACAAAACTTAACATGTGTATTGGTTTTTACAAATAAATGTGTATTTGTAAAATATGTATTTTTTTTCATTTGTTAAAAAAAGGTCCCCTTCTGCTCAGGAAGAGTTGAGCTCAGCTCTTCTTAGGTGCCTCACTGCTGCAAAATACACAGCAGACAGGAGCCAACGGGTTTTTTTTTTAAATGTTTTTCACCATTACTATGTAAAAAAAAAAAACGTTAGTGGTCTAAAAGTTATTGGACCTAAATTTATCAGAAGCTAATTGGTCCACTGATGGTTTTTGAAGTTAGCTGAAAAGCTAATCTGCTAACAAAAAAGTTAGCTTCAATAATTAACGGTTAGCGGATTAGTGGAACTGTGCCCCCACTGGTTTTAAAACATGTATTTATTTTATTTCATTCTAAATCATTTCTATGATTGAAGACTTACAAACCTTATCAAGTGAACACATACCAGCCAAAACCTGTGGCTCACAATCACATACTTCTCTTCTGAAGTATTTGAGTGTTTGTACCACGCAATATAATCATTGTGTGCTTAAATAAATTACTAAAAGTGGATTATAATATTGTTTAACTGAAATATATTATGTGCTGAGAGTAAACGTTAAACATTTTTTTAAATAAAATAAAATGATTCCAGTGTTAATGCCCCTTACATGACAACACAATAAATAATTGTAAAAACCTACTTAGAAAAATACAACTTTCCAGTTTTCTTTAAAAAGCTGTAAAAGATCATCCAGATTAAATTATGAATTTTTACCACCCAATAAAAATAATGGTCCCTTTTTCTTCATTTGTATTCACAAATGTTAGATCTGTAGCAGTTTTCACTGATTTTCACAGCCCGTCTGCTCTGTGTTTGCCTGATCCTGTTACATCTCAGAAGCTAAGCGGTGGTGGTCCTGGTTAGTACTTGGATGGGAGATCTCTTTGGAAGACCGGGGGCTGTGTGTGTTTCTCCAGCTAAAACTGAAACAGGAAAAGACAACAGCAGTTTTCACTTATTTAAGTTTAAGGCACGTTGTATGAGAATAATGTATTTTTTTTGTTTATATGACCATTATTAATATGATTCTGCTGGAGTGTTATAGTATAAATATAAGCACCTCTCCCCTTACTTAAAAATATGATGTGCTTTTTAATCCGTTGCTGTTTCCCTGCTTATCACTTAATCCTCTTTACTGTTCTCGCAGCCAAAGCAAGATTAGATTGTTATTTTATCATCGTTGTGCAGTGCTTTATACGCCCTCAGGGTGTTTTACCTTCTGTGAATATTTAGGTTTTCTCCACGGTTCCTCCAGACTTTGTCCATTTACTCGGTGTTGCCATTAAGTTGAAGTTGAAGTAAACTGTGAGCAAAGCTTTCATTCAGGAAGTTGGTTGAGTTTCACTCGTATAAAGATAAAATCCCCCAAGAGGATATTTAGTCGCCGTAGGGATTCAGCTTGGTAATCGAGTCATCAAGACGTTCAGGATAACGTCTTAGCTATGGCCACTATGTTCATCACAGCTGTTGACTTTAATCTGGCTGACGAATGTTGACAATACTTCTAGTCTACAAACTAAGTATACGTATACTACAATCTTCTCCTGTATTAATATTTTAGTATAAATAGTTAGGTTTTAGAAGCTTACACCTATAATATTATATAATAACCATATTTCTTGTATATGTTGTTTATTACCCTTATTATATAAATATCACATATATACTCAACAAAAATATAAACGCAACACTTTTGGTTTTGCTCCCATTTTGTATGAGATGAACTCAAAGATCTAAAACTTTTTCCACATACATAATATCACCATTTCCCTCAAATATTGTTCACAAACCAGTCTAAATCTGTGATAGTGAGCACTTCTCCTTTGCTGAGATAATCAATCAATCAATCAATCAACTTTTTTCTTATATAGCGCCAAATCACAACAAACAGTTGCCCCAAGGCGCTCCATATTGTAAGGCAAGGCCATACAATAATTATGAAAAACCCCAACGGTCAAAACGACCCCCTATGAGCAAGCACTTGGCCACAGTGGGAAGGAAAAACTCCCTTTTAACAGGAAGAAACCTCCAGCAGAACCAGGCTCAGGGAGGGGCAGTCTTCTGCTGAGACTGGTTGGGGCTGAGGGAAAGAACCAGGAAAAAGACATGCCGAGAAGGGGGGCAGAGATCGATCACTAATGATTAAATGCAGAGTGATGCATACGGAGCAAAAAGAGAAAGAAACAGTGCATCATGGGAACCCCCCACAGTCTACGTCTAAAGCAACATAACCAAGGGATGGTCCAGGGTCACCCGATCCAGCCCTAACTATAAGCCTTAGCGAAAAGGAAAGTTTTAAGCCTAATCTTAAAAGTAGAGAGGGTATCTGTCTCCCTGATCTGAATTGGGAGCTGGTTCCACAGGAGAGGAGCCTGAAAGCTGAAGGCTCTGCCTCCCATTCTACTCTTACAAACCCTAGGAACTACAAGTAAGCCCGCAGTCTGAGAGCGAAGCGCTCTAATGGGGTAATATGGTACTACGAGGTCCCTAAGATAAGATGGGACCTGATTATTCAAAACCTTATAAGTAAGAAGAAGAATTTTAAATTCTATTCTAGAATTAACAGGAAGCCAATGAAGAGAGGCCAACACGGGTGAGATATGCTCTCTCCTGCTAGTCCCCGTCAGTACTCTAGCTGCAGCATTCTGAACCAACTGAAGGCTTTTTAGGGAACTTTTAGGACAACCTGATAATAATGAATTACAATAGTCCAGCCTAGAGGAAATAAATGCATGAATTAGTTTTTCAGCATCACTCTGAGACAAGACCTTTCTGATTTTAGAGATATTGCGTAAATGCAAAAAGGCAGTCCTACATATTTGTTTAATATGCGCTTTGAATGACATATCCTGATCAAAAATGACTCCAAGATTTCTCACAGTATTACTAGAGATCAGGGAAATGCCATCCAGAGTAACGATCTGGTTAGACACCATGCTTCTAAGATTTGTGGGGCCAAGTACAATAACTTCAGTTTTATCTGAGTTTAAAAGCAGGAAATTAAAGGTCATCCAAGTCTTTATGTCTGTAAGACAATCCTGCAGTTTAGCTAATTGGTGTGTATCCTCTGGCTTCATGGATAGATAAAGCTGGGTATCATCTGCGTAACAATGAAAATTTAAGCAATACCGTCTAATAATACTGCCTAAGGGAAGCATGTATAAAGTGAATAAAATTGGTCCTAGCACAGAACCTTGTGGAACTCCATAATTAACTTTAGTCTTTAATCCATCCCACCTCACAGGTGTGCCATATCAAGATGCTGATTAGACACCATGATTAGTGCACAGGTATGCCTTAGACTGCCCACAATAAAAGGCCACTCTGAAAGGTGCAGTTTTTTTTTATTGGGGGGGGATACCAGTCAGTATCTGGTGTGACCACCATTTGGCTCATGCAGTGCAACACATCTCCTTCGCACCATCCGTGAAGAGAACACCTCTCCAACGTGACAAACGCCAGTGAATGTGAGCATTTGCCCACTCAAGTCGGTTACGACGACGAACTGGAGTCAGGTCGAGACCCCGATGAGGACGACGAGCATGCAGATGAGCTTCCCTGAGACGGTTTCTGACAGTTTGTGCAAAAATTCTTTGGTTATGCAAACCGATTGGTTCAGCAGCTGTCCGAGTGGCTGGTCTCAGACGATCTTGGAGGTGAACATGCTGGATGTGGAGGTCCTGGGCTGGTGTGGTTACACGTGGTCTGCGGTTGTGAGGCTGGTTGGATGTACTGCCAAATTCTCTGAAACGCCTTTGGAGACGGCTTATGGTAGAGACATGAACATTCAATACACGAGCAACAGCTCTGGTTGACATTCCTGCTGTCAGCATGCCAATTGCACGCTCCCTCAAATCTTGCGACATCTGTGGCAAAGTGCTGTGTGATAAAACTGCACCTTTCAGAGTGGCCTTTTATTGTGGACAGTCTAAGGCACACCTGTGCACTAATCATGGTGTCTAATCAGCATCTTGGTATGGCACACCTGTGAGGTGGGATGGATTATCTCAGCAAAGGAGAAGTGCTCACTATCACAGATTTAGACTGGTTTGTGAACAATATTTGTGGGAAATGGTGATATTGTGTATGTGGAAAAAGGTTTAGATCTTTGAGTTCATCTCATACAAAATGGGAGCAAAACCAAAAGTGTTGCGTTTATATTTTTGTTGAGTACATGAATTCTATTTTCTTATGATATGTCTTATGATATATTATTATGATATGACCATTTTCTTGAGCCGCTTGGGTGGGTAGGGAGAGTTCCCATGGGATAAAAATGCTTTTCAACCTACCATCCCTGGTTCTCAAGACCAGGCACCTAAGTGGTTCTGCTCTATTCTACTCTTCCTTTTCTAGATATTTAGATATACCTTAGTATGCACTAGTAGAGTTCTACCTTAGATATGGAATATATTCTAGAAGACATACCTTACTGAGTTTTCATGGATGAACTTTCATGTCGTGCACATGAATCGGACTTTGTTCCTCAACTCTGTGCCAGTTCAGTATTATCATCGAGCCGCTGTTTGAGTCCTATAATGGAATGGTGTCCACTGCGAGTGTGGAGGACCTGTGCCGATCTACGCTGTCCTGGCTGGACCAACACTGCTCCCTGCCTGCACTAAGACCCAGTGAGTCCAAAAGAGCTGGTTCTTCTCTGAAATCAGAAACAGCAGCTTCACCAGGTTGATGGATTTGTGGTCTTGCTGCTGTCACCCCACAGCTTTTTACCTTTAACTGCAGTCTGTTTTGTTTTTTCCGTCAGTGGTTCTAAGTTCACTCCGTCTCCTGAGCACGACCACGTCAATCCTGACGGACCCCAGCTTACTGCCTGAACAGGCCACCCTCGCTGTCTCTCACGGTGACCCCCCACCAGCCTTTGATCACTCCTTACAGCCTGTCAATCAGGACAACGTACACCCCATGTGACTCTTCACAGTACCGTAGACTCTTTGGAAATGTGGCAGGAAGCCAACACAACACAGGCAGAAGAACTCTGACACTTGAAGAATACATAACCACGATCCAGTAAAATGCATCACATGGCAAAAGAATGCATCACAATGATCCTTAAAATTCTACACGCTATAAGTGATAACATCCATTTGTAAATTTTTCCTGATACTTCAGGTCATTGTTCTTCTTGAAGAGGTTCCAGCAGATCACCAGGATTTTGAGAGCTGAGACAGAACAACGAGAGACAGCCCCCAACTCAAAAGTCCTACAAGAATCCTATAGGAAAATTAAATACTACAGAAACCCTGTAGAATTCCTAATGGGTAGGATAGGAGTCTATGTCAGGGATATAGCCTTCCAATATGATTCAAAATAATAAAGGATCCTTAAAAGATAGTACCTATAGAACAGAAAATCCTATAGGATTCCTATAGAGATCTCCACAGGGAAAAGGTCTCATAGGACTCCTATAGGAATTTATATAGGATTTCTTCAAGAAAGATGTCTTATAAGATTCCTAATATCCCTGTCACACTAGAGCATGAATGAGCCCGAATGCCGTATGAATGGGGATTCAAACAACGGTCGTGCAAATTTGAGCTGCACTCGAACGCCTCGTACAGCATTCCTACAGCAGTCGGCACATTTGTGCACCAGAGCACATGCACTCTGGAAGGCATTTGAATGGCAGGTGAGTTGCATTCGTACTGAAATCTGACTCCGTGACACGCTGGCGCGGACTGCGGCCATCTGGACGGGGTCTAACAGCCATGACAACATGATAATACAGATACATCCTCTGATACATGACACAATGGATCTGTAATATCATGCTCATTATAGGCATAAGTGGTGCACTGTGCAGAGCCTTTGACTTCCCGTGGGGCAGGGCGCTGCATACATTATGTAACCCATGAGAGAGTATGACCATGTATCTGTAACAGCCCGGTCAGGTGAACTGCGCAGCGAGTCAGTGCATCTCAGAGTCACGCTGCACAGTGCACGGCTAAACTAGCTCTCACAGCTCTAATATACATCATATCCAACTCAGTGATCATATCACAGTAACACATATGAAGAACTGAAGTTGCATCTATATTACCAAGCCATCATAGTCTGAATAGAATAAATAGTTATCTTTGGAACGGCTCTACATGCACTCACTCGGTGCACGCCAGCCAGCCTGCAGTCAGGCTGGACTGAAAGGCACATGAGGGGCGCAGGTGGGCAAATGCTCAATCATCTTTATACTTTTATTTATTACCCCTTTTGAGACATATGTGTCAGAAATCATTACATATGGATCAGTAACGTACTACAGTGACATAGGTGGCACCATGGCCGGAACACATGTGCTCAGCTGCCTGTGAGCACTCATACACAGCTGATCACTTTTCTGCACGTGCGCCCGCACCAAACAACTGATTCTCTGGTGGGTATGAGAGAGAGAGAGGGCGCCCACATTCACCTGAACTCTGGGTAGTCGACCTGGATTCAGGAGCTGCTGCACTCCGCATGTGCGCTAATCATTCGAGATGGCTTCGAAACACGTTCTGGGTATTCATACGGTATTCGTACACAGTTGTACAAATGTCACCAGTACAACTGCGGCTCGAATTCTGGCTGTTTTTTCCCTATTCGGGCTGATTCGGCCTCATTCGTGCTCATTCGTGCTAAGTGTGATGGGGCCCTAAGGGAATCATTCCTATAGAATTCCTGTAAGAAAAAGTCATTCTAATTTCTGATAGAAAGTAAACCATCTTTGCTGGAAAGTTAAGTTTACAAAAATGGAAGAATGTACCAGCTGAATCCAAAAAATCAAGTTGCATGTATATTAACCAGACTAATACCAGTACCCTCCCTTTGCCCTACCACTTCACCGTTTCCCTTCATTTTGCACAGTCTGCACAATGTTGCAATTTTTGCACTTTTTGTGCAAAGCAAACAGGTAGCTTGAAAATCATAAATTTTCCTGATATGGCAATCTGGTCTCACGGCAAGTTGTAATTCAGCAGCACGAAATATACATTAATCTATTGGTTCATGATATTGTGACGAAAAGCTCCTCATTTTCGTCACGGCAGCACAAATTCATTCTAATTCATTCTGTGATGGTTGCACAGAATTAAAAGTGAAGTGGGGGGTCAGGGGTGGTTATGGTTAGGGTTGGGGGAAGCAGTAGGATTAGTAATAGTGAGTTAAAAAAAAAAAGCACGAAAAAAAAACATGAGACTGGGCTGGATATGGAGCATACAGCTATTTATAAAAGACACTTTGATGTGACACACTTCACTACTGACAGGCCATTTCAAGGAATATGCTAACCATGGTTAGCAGTAGCATATTTTATCACACATTAGCAGTTAGCATACGTGGTCATACTAACAGTTATACTGCTTTTGCTGTTACAAGCAACGGTGAGCGGTTTTTTTAATATGACCCGTCAGAAGTCAAATGCATCAGGTCACTGTAACAGTCGAGTATAAATAGCGACACACTCCACATCCGGATGTCCACTAATTGCCAGAAAACATTCAGCTCACTGTTAAGGACTAAAAATGCTGCTTTTTTCATAATGTAACAGGATATGTTGGCAAAATAATTTCAGTCACATTCCCATGTCTAACTGTTTGAACAAAAGAGTATTTCATGATGGCTATCTTGAAAACTTTTGCGTTTATAGGTCGCTAACAGTTTTGTTTTGTTCAGTTTAAACCCAAAGAAGTATATTTGGGTCCCTGCATCATTTAAATGACTGTCCTTAAGTATACATGTATTTGCTGGGTTATAGACTTACAGTGACGCAAAAAGACTGCTGTTGGTATAAAAATGTAGTGTTCTGTGACCTGTGGGACTCATTACTGGGGGAACCATTGATTGTTCAGCCAAGTACCAGTCCAGTATTATGCATAAATGTGTTGCATATATCTGGGATGCAACACTTTGACCTCATGTGTACTCAGCATCTTTCTAAAGGCTTGTTTTGTTTTAAGTTAAAATATTGCATAGTGAAAGCATGGTTTATACTCAAATTGCAATGTTTCTTTTTAAATTATACATTGAAATAAATGAGCTGGGAAGAGTAAATTCTGAATTTAAAAATATGGGAGCGACGCCTCAACTATATTGCAATTTGTGTCCACTTGGGGCGCTGTGTGACATTAAAGTGTGTGCAGTTTCATGTTGAGAGTGACTGACACATTTTCTTATTGGACAAATGCAAATTTCATAAATGTTGCTGTTTATCGACTCAACACAAAAAAAACAATCTGGCTGGCAGATCTCAACGCCACAACAAAAACTTATGTCACCCACATGAGCAATTGCTCTCAGCTAGAAGCTACCACAGTTATTGAACATGTGAAAGTTTGTACAGCAAGGAATAATGTCACTGAAATGACAAGTAGACAAAACTGCAACTACAATCAGATACAACTCAGTGAAAGAACCTTTGTGGATTAATCAGAAGTTATAGCAGCAAATGGTTTGTAAAGGAAAGGTGTTCATGATTGGGGACAGGAAAGCAATATTATGTAAAAATTAATGTTTGAATTTGTTGAAAAGGTCATGTATTAATTGTTTAATAAATTAAAAAAATTACCTTGTACGTACTAATGCTTGGGGTATTATATTACCAAATCATTTTAAAGTTAAATATATGATGTTGTATACCCATTGTGTAGAACTCTAATACTTATAAAGAATTGATTTATGCAAGCACATTGAGTGCACCACTTCAGAGGTGTTATAAATGCATTTTAAACATTAATATAGCAGCAGCAGCAGCTATTTTCCATGTGAAGGTTTAGTGGCTTAATTAATAGTTTCTTGTGCAGAGCAACACTCCCTCTGTGTGCTGAGCTTTTCTCTCCCCGATTACATTCTCGGTTTGGCCGCACGCGCATGTTTAGTGCATGAAATGTCTGTGTTAAATTTAATGCAAGTGAGTCCTGCCCTATGAAACTTGCCCCCCCACATTCATAGAGTCAGCAGTACACACTACTCACTGTAAAACTTGAATTTCTTTCATGATGGAGGACAGCAGTGATGTTCTAAAAGAAAAAAAAAAAAAAATCACATTTAGAGGCTAAAAATGCATCTGACCAAGAATATGGTCAGACAAGAATCCACATACCTCTGGCTTTTTCCACACAGAGCCATTAGACCTGTAAAATGGCTTCAGTTGCTATGATATGGAAGACGAAGGAGGGAGGTTTGAAGAGGAGTGGCTGAGGAGAGAAGCTTTGTTTACATCCTGAAGTCTTGCACACATGTGACATCCAAAACCCCTTTAAAATAATTGGTTAATTTTACGTTTTAATTTGTATCACATGACTTTAAATCTATTTAATAATATTGAATGTCACTTTGTCACTAGGAATGTCCCTAGGGAGGTAATGGTCTAGTGGTTAAGCTTTGGGCTTGAGACCAGAGGTTCCTCGGATCAAACCCCAGCCTGACCGGAAAATCACTAAGGGCCCTTGAGCAAGGTTCTTAATCCCCTAGTCGCTCCCGGTCTGTAGTGAGCGCCTTGCACGGCAGCACCCTGACATTGGTGTGAATGTGAGGCATAACTGAAAGCTGAAGCAAACTGAAATTCACTTTGTTGTCATAATTTTTCTGTCTAATTTAACCAATAACCTGACCAAACTTAAGTATAGGAATATGTCACCAAATATTGCAGGGATGGTGGCCAAGTGGTTTGTGTGCTTGGTTTTGGAAGGATACTGGTTCAAACTACATTCTTGCCAAATATTTTTTGGCGACATAACCCATCATTTGATGTGCTATTACTAAATCCAACACATTTCAGCTGTTGCTTTTATTAACCTGTACTTTTTGGTTTAAGTTTAGTTAATGTATTTAATACCTTTTAATCAAAATTGTAGGATTTAAAATCTATTCAAATATATTATTTGTCACTTTGTAGCCACAATTTTTTTTAAGTAACCACTGGTCAAATTTTCTTCAGTGTGATTCACATTCGTGAGAAAAGTGTAAATGTTAGCAAACCTACACTAGGTGGCGCGCTTCCAGCGTTCTGCTTTTGACAGTGAGGTGCAGGCGCCCCTCCCGGCTGATAGAGGGCGTTGTGCTGTGGTGTGGGAGGAGAGGCGCAGTGTGGTTCTTTTTGTTGGCAGAGCGGCTCAGAGCGCTGTCCACTTCAGCACCAAAGTCGAGCAGGCGAGACTGAGGACTCAGCATCAGCACCAGCACCAGCACCAGCACCGAGCCGGAACCCGAACACAGAAAAAAAAGAATCGCCGCAGCAGGCAGCGACAGGCCGGAGGAAAAGAGCCCCGAGAAGGTAAGAGAGTGCGGGGAGGCAGCGCGGCGGATCGCTGAAGAAGAACTCCGTGTTCTGCTTCTCTCCGTGAACACCGAATGATTTGATTCTGTGTCGCGTCTCATAAAACCCCGGCTTCGTTTTTAAAGAGGTACGCTTTGGTAACAGAGAGCTGGCCGTGTCCAGTGTTAGCAGCTGCTTATTGTCGTTCTGAGTGAATCCAGAGCCGTGATGTGTTTGTGTGCGTGTGTTAATCTGAGTTTTAAATCGATCCGGATGATGACACCACAGATATACCAACGATACATTGCAATTTACTGAAGATAATTATCTCAAAAGTCACAGATTCACGTTATGGGATCAGAATGGGGGAAGTTACGTTTTTCCTAGATTGTAGGTTAACGCCTCAAACATTTAACCCATTAGTTGATTGATTGATTGATAGAAAATCCTACTCGCCTATTTTGATTATTTTGTGTATTATGTGTAATTTGGTAGGTTTTAATTTAGTTTGATTTCATCCAGACTTCCAAAATAAAACAAAATTGATAATTGATTAAAAATAAATTAGGAAGTAATCCAGTTGCTCAAAAAATGACAATTGCATATTGGTTTAAACCAGGGGTGCCCAACTGTTCTACTTTTAAAGTTGAAAGTGTATCAAGATCTACCGAAGTCATATCGAAAGCCATAGCGGAGCCACAATTTATTCTGCACCAATATAATAACACATTTTTCTGGCTCAAAAATAAAGTTTTACCAATAATAACGCATTATTGAAGCAAATGTACATGGTGCAAAGAATAAGCACAAATAGGCCTAGAACTGGCCTGTAACACCACAACAACAAACAACCCAAATAACACAATGCTTAATTCAAGTTGGAAACGTTGTTCCCTACCCATAGTGGGACTTCTGACACTGAGATGAGGCAGCCAGTCTCTCATAGACTTACACAAATATGTTGCTCAAATAGTACAGTCAAATGCTGTGCAGTTTGTCTGAGGATGGGGTACTTCTCTTTCTGCATTATATTCCAGAATTGGACATTCATGTCAGGTGTTGCTCTGGATTTGAGCTCAATGTCATTTTTCAGTGTGAGGATCTCATCCTCAATAGCACAGCTATCCAGGTTGGAGAATGATGCCACTGTGGATGTTATACAGTCCACATCTATATTTTAGAAATGTAAAACAGACACACACAGCGGGATTCTCAGCAGGATTTTTTTTTTCTCAGCGTAATGGGATGGAAAAATCACCTTAAGAAGCTGGGGGTTTGGGGACTCCTTACTCTTTGACCCCACTAAAGCTTTTGCTTTATGGGCCTTCTTTGGTGTTTTTTTTTTTTTTACTTCAAAATGTAGAGTAATCAGAAATGAATCTTGAAGTTAAAAAATAATTGTAAGGATTTTCTATAGTAAACTGCTGTGTATAAATTAGCACCTTCTACAGTCTTCCATGTTTTGGCCTGATGTCTCGTTCCTTTTGGCTTTAAAGTAAGACTGTAACAAAGATAAAAAAAATAATATTAATAAAATTATGGCTTTACTTAAGAAAATTTGGCCCTCAAAATACAGGCAACAGTGTTTCAGAGGGATATAAATGTAAAATATTACTTTGGCCCCGGCCTAACCTACAATACCCTCGCCTGGAGAGCTGCAACACGGCTGTGCTCAGCCTGGAGGGCAGAGACTTTGAAACCGGGATAAGTTCTCCCCGACGGAATGGAGGACGTCTCATTTTGGAGAAAAAGAGCTTTGGTTGGTTGTAGTCTTTCCACTCAGCAGAGAGCCGCAGCAAATCCCCAACACACACAGACATAGAGCCGAGGATATTATGATTGTTATTATTATTTTCATGCGGGACACTAACTTTAGGAACCAGAGAAGCGGGAGATATTAATGTTCCAGTCCACAGCAGAGAACCACGTCGTCGGCTGCCCCACAAAAAAGGCCCATTAATGACGTATGAATAAAAACTGTCCGTGTGAAGCGGTGGACGATTCTCACAGAGAAAGAGTCCAGTTTAGAGACTTTAATCAGCAGCTCCACAATCAACGTAGAGAAATGATTATTTTCCTACACAACCTCAAAAACAACGTAACAGCCCAACTGCAGTGTAATTTTTTTATTATAACAGCGTAATGGATCATTACGCTGTTATAATGCTGTTGAGAACCCTGCACAGAGGTAATTCAGCCGGGAAGTTTACATCGTAGCTCTTGTAGATTGTCTTCAAATGCCACTCCAAATTTCCTTTCTTTGGTAAAGCCACATTTGCATTGCAGATGACAGATGGACGTGGCAATCAAATAGATGAAAAAATAAACCTCCTCCCATTCTGATTGGTAGATCGCGATCAGTTGGGTGAGTGCTCTGGGTTTAAAGAGTTTAAAAATACTTGCAAAATCTTTTGAAGTTGACTTACTTAAACCTATCTAGATTTAAATTGTAACAATATTTACAGGGCTTGACATTGCCATTTGTCTGCTGGCCCAGCAGCGATTTGGCCCACTGTTGGGCCACTACGGGCCAGTACAATGATTAAATGTTGGCCCATTCAGGCCATTGCAAATATTTGCAAAATTCTATTCATTTTACCATTTTTTCGGTGGCAAAGTCAAATTTCTTCACATCTCTGTCATCAAACTTCAGCGAGTCTGCCATGTTTGTTTTTGTCTCGCACCATGCTCCCGCAGTCTTGTTCGCACTTTGCTGAGGAAACAAGATTTCAGGTCAAACAAATGTATGTTGTCCATGCGTGGAGCGTGCATTGAACAATGTTATTCAAGAGAATATAGTTCATTGTAATTTCCCCCACTTTTTTCCTCCCCTCCTTCATCTCCACAATTCCTTATTAATGTAGCATAGGTCAGAATCCATTAATGTTCCACACCCAAACAGTTGATGGTGATAATGCACCGTGTTGGTTTACAAAGCGGCACTATACTCGAAAGAAGACGAAGAAGAAGTGGAGCGTGCATTTGGCAAATTCCGTTACCATCTTCGGCAGTCTTCGTGAGCATCTTTAAATTTTTTGCACAGAAAGCTGCAGGAAAAACAAAGACGAAGCAAACAGAACAAAATGCTTTGAATGAATAAAACTCTAATATGTGTAAATTCCAACCACCCAAACCCAGACAACAGCCAAGAAAAAGGCCAGTTCCATCCTAAAAATACAATCACAACACTTAAATGGTAAGTAAAATGTAAAATAAATTATTAAGTGCATGCAAGGTCAGTTCCAACTTTAAAAATTCATGAAAATTTGAAACAAAAATAACAGGTTAAATAGTAACAATTTATCACTTTTAAGTGTCATTGACATGCTCAACAATGAATAATGTAAATAAGTAATACAGAAATTTATGTACAAAATAAACATGTTCAAACAAAATCTGAAATGCAAAAAAAGTTGTAAATTATTGGCAATTTTGTGCAGTCTTAGTGGTCATTAATTTCAGCCTTAGAATTCACCAGAATGCACGAAATTGCATCAAAATGTAAAAATTTTGGCAGCTGTAGCGTCGTGCACTGTGGGCCAGTGGCAAAAAGTGGTCAGTGATTTTAAAATGGTTTTAACTTGATGAATAAGAAGGACTTACTGTTTTAAAGCAGTCGTATCAGTCACATCGTCAGGAAGCTAATACAGGTTACAAAGTGTCTTAAAGGCAGACAGTAGCTGGAAATATGACACAGCCACTGAGTTGATGCATCCTCCTTTAAAAAAATCTGAAAAGATCTGCTCCTGTGCCTGTTGTTTTGAGTGAAAGGAGCTACAGTTAGCAATTTAACAACTAAAAATGTTTATGCTTTTAAAATAGTTGTTTCCTCCAAAATACGTAAACCAGCTTTTCCAATGGGGGAATATCAGTGACAGATTGAGTCAAGGACCAATGAGTCGTCATGTTGGTTGTGTTTTTTTTTTTGTTTTTTTTTTTTGGTAAATCATTGTCCAGGAGATTGTTAATGATAAAGTTAAGATACAAGACTTGGTGGATCTTTAAAATGAAACAGTTCCAGAATATTGTCTGCAGGTTTTTTTTTTTATCTTGTCTCACCAACAGTGAAAAACTCAAAGGTTTTTGTTTTACAGTGATATGAAATGGGATTCATTTGAATTGTCACAATAGGGGTTCGATTCCCACCTGTGGCTTTTCTGTGTGGAGTTTGCATGTGTTTTCGTGGGTTCCCTCCGGGTGCTCCAGCTTCCTCCCACATCCAAAGACATGCAGGTTAGTTAGGAGGATTGGAAACTTTAAATTGTAGGTGTGCATGTGGGTGTGAATGTGTTTGTTTGTCTGTATGTGTCCCTGCGACAGACTGGTGTCCTGTCCAGGGTGTACCCCACCACACACCCTGTGACTGCTGGGATAGGCTCCAGCCCCCCGTGACTAGGGCTGGACTGGCATCTGAAAAGAGCCCGGGCACTTTTTGCTCACCTGAGGGCCCAGCACCGTTTTATATATATATATATATATACCAGGGCTGTCAATAAAGTAACGGTCCTTTTTATTTTTTTCAAAAACTATATGGATTTCATTCATATGTTTTTACGTCAGACATGCTTGAAGCCTCGTGCACATGCGTGAGTTTTTCCACGCCTGTCGGTGACGTCATTCGCCTGTGAGCACTCCTTGTGGGAGGAGTCGTCCAGCCCCTCGTCGGAATTCCTTTGTCTGAGAAGTTGCTGAGAGACTGGCACTTTGTTTGATCAAAATTTTTTCTAAACCTGTGAGACACATCGAAGTGGACACGGTTCGAAAAATTAAGCTGGTTTTCAGTGAAAATTTTAACAGCTGATGAGAGATTTTGAGGTGATACTGTCGCTTTAAGGACTTCCCACGGTGCGAGACGTCGCTCAGCGCTCTCAGCCGCCGTCGTCAGCCTGTTCAAGCTGAAAACCTCCACATTTCAGGCTCTATTGATCCAGGACGTCGTGAGAGAACAGAGAAGTTTCAGAAGAAGTCGGTTTCAGCATTTTATCCGGATATTCCACTGTTAAAGGAGATTTTTTTAATGAAAGACGTGCGGCGGCACAGGAAAAACACCTCCGTGTTGATAACCATTTGTAAAATCCAGGCGGCTTTTGATGGCTTTCAGTGGAGTGAGTATATGAGAAATTGTTTAACAGGCAGGACATGTTCCAACTTGTCCTTAAGGCTTTCAACAGAGGTGTTTTTCCTGTGGCGGAGCGTCGCGGCGGCTGCGTCCCGACGCGCGGACCCGTCCGCACGTCTTTCATTAAAAAAATCTCCTTTAACAGTGGAATATCCGGATAAAATGCTGAAACCGACTTCTTCTGAAACTTCTCTGTTCTCTCACGACGTCCTGGATCAATAGAGCCTGAAATGTGGAGGTTTTCAGCTTGAACAGGCTGACGACGGCGGCTGAGAGCGCTGCACGACGTCTCGCACCGTGGGAAGTCCTTAAAGCGACAGAATCACCTCAAAATCTCTCATCAGCCGTTAAAATTTTCACTGAAAACCAGCTTAATTTTTCGAACCGTGTCCACTTCGATGTGTCTCACAGGTTTAGAAAAAATTTTGATCAAACAAAGCGCCAGTCTCTCAGCAACTTCTCAGACAAAGGAATTCCGACGAGGGGCTGGACGACTCCTCCCACAAGGCGTGCTCACAGGCGAATGACGTCACCGACAGGCGTGGAAAAACTCACGCATGCGCACGAGGGTTCAAGCATGTCTGACGTAATATATATATATATATATATATATATATATATATATATATATGATGTCTGGAAGCATATGCTAAAGAAGAATGTATACGCAGCACTTTTGGTTTTGCTCCTATTTTGTATGAGATGAACTCAAAGATCTAAAACTTTTTCCACATACACAATATCACCATTTCCCTCAAATATTGTTCACAAACCAGTCTAAATCTGTGATAGTGAGCACTTCTCCTTTGTTGAGATAATCCATCCCACCTCACAGGTGTGCCATATCAAGATGCTGATTAGACACCATGATTAGTGCACAGGTGTGCCTTAGACTGCCCACAATAAAAGGCCACTCTGAAAGGTGCAGTTTTATCACACAGCACAATGCCACAGATGTCACAGGATTTGAGGGAGCGTGCAATTGGCATGCTGACAGCAGGAATGTCAACCAGAGCTGTTGCTCGTGTATTGAATGTTCATTTCTCTACCATAAGCCGTCTCCAAAGGCGTTTCAGAGAATTTGGCAGTACATCCAACCAGCCTCACAACCGCAGACCACGTGTAACCACACCAGCCCAGGACCTCCACATCCAGCATGTTCACCTCCAAGATCGTCTGAGACCAGCCACTCGGACAGCTGCTGAAACAGTCGGTTTGCATAACCAAAGAATTTCTGCACAAACTGTCAGAAACCGTCTCAGGGAAGCTCATCTGCATGCTCGTCGTCCTCATCGGGGTCTCGACATGACTCCAGTTCGTCGTCGTAACCGACTTGAGTGGGCAAATGCTCACATTCGCTGGCGTTTGGCATGTTGGAGAGGTGTTCTCATCACGGATGAATCCCGGTTCACACTGTCCATGGCAGATGGCAGACAGCGTGTGTGGCGTTGTGTGGATGAGCCGTTTTCTGATGTCAATGTTGTGGATCGAGTGGCCCATGGTGGCGGTGGGGTTATGGTATGGGCAGGCGTCTGTTATGGACGAAGAACACAGGTGCATTTTATTGATGGCATTTTGAATGCACAGAGATACCGTGACGAGATCCTGAGGCCCATTGTTGTGCCATACATCCAAGAACATCACCTCATGTTGCAGCAGGATAATGCACGGCCCCATGTTGCAAGGATCTGTACACAATTCTTGGAAGCTGAAAATGTCCCAGTTCTTGCATGGCCGGCATACTCAACGGACATGTCACCCATTGAGCATGTTTGGGATGCTCTGGACCGGCGTATACGACAGCGTGTACCAGTTCCTGCCAATATCCAGCAACTTCGCACAGCCATTGAAGAGGAGTGGACCAACATTCCACAGGCCACAATTGACAACCTGATCAACTCTATGCGAAGGAGATGTGTTGCACTGCATGAGGCAAATGGTGGTCACACCAGATACTGACTGGTACCCCCCCCCCCCCCCCAATAAAACAAAACTGCACCTTTCAGAGTGGCCTTTTATTGTGGGCAGTCTAAGGCACACCTGTGCACTAATCATGGTGTCTAATCAGCATCTTGATATGGCACACCTGTGAGGTGGGATGGATTATCTCAGCAAAGGAGAAGTGCTCACTATCACAGATTTAGACTGGTTTGTGAACAATATTCGAGGGAAATGGTGATATTGTGTATGTGGAAAAAGTTTTAGATCTTTGAGTTCATCTCATACAAAATGCGAGCAAAACCAAAAGTGTTTTGTTTATATTTTTGTTGAGTGTATGTTTTTGAGGGTGAGAGATAGAGAGAGAGGAGGATAAGGTCACTAACTTTTTTTTCCTGATTATGAGCCCTGGTATGAGCCCTGATATGAGCCCTGATTTGAGAAAGTCAGGATGACGACTTAGTCTTAGTTTCAGGCAATAAATGGGAAACGAAACGCCGAAGCGGTGAATAGCTACACTGCATTGGCTAGCTACTAGCAAGTGTTGAGATGAATTCTAACCTCAATCTCTCCCTGCCTGGGTCACGTCTCTCTCCGTCTCTGTCTCCTCCTCCTCCTCTTCACTCTCCACCACCTGTGCTCTCGACGCCGGTCCCGCGCTAGTTTGAAATGATGGCCCGGCGGCCCCACTACCCAAACCCGAGGTCGAGCTTGTGGTTTTAAACATATCTGTGATTTTGGCACATTTTGCTGCGTCGTCTTTTAATTTCTGTTTTCTTTTTTCCTTTCGCTTCTCAGCTCCACTCTTTTGCTTCTCCATTTTGCGCACAACTCTCTGTTCTCCACTCGATGTTGGGGAAAGTGTAGTGACACGGACCCACAACAGGGGGCGCAAATGAACGGTCAATAGATGAGCCAAAAGGTAAAAATTTAATGTTGTGAATGTGCACAACGACTATACAGACAATCTCAGAATATGATAGCAGTCAGTACACAAAGGTGACGTGTGGGCAGGCTCGAGGATAGAAGACGTCTGTCCTGAGAAGAGCCGGAACCACACGATTTCCGCCGCCAAGGAACCTGGTGAATACTGGAGCCGCCAAGTCCCGAATTCCCAGGTGATCACCGTCCCCGACTTTCGGATCTGGTACTGCTGGTGAGGAGCACAAACAGTGAGATGTGGGTGTGTGCACACCCAGTAACAAAAACAGTCAGAAGGTGGAAAGTCACCTCCACCTCTAATCACACACTCGTGCAGCTCCTGTTAACCACTTATCTGGTTGGAGTGTGAAGCGAAGCCGTCACTGATCACACCAAACGCCAATCCCACAGATAAGGAAACACTTACAGGAAAACAGCTGCAAAGAAGTTCAGACTATTAGTCAGTGTTTTCAGTTTAGCAGAGAATTACCTTCACAGGTAGATGATATCTCGGCAATGAGGTGGAGATGACGTCCGGGTTTTATGGAGTAGTATGATGAAGTGTAGATGGGTGACAGCTGTCATGAGATAATGAGTGACAGCTGTCACCCCCGACTGTGTCTATGGCGGCAGCGCCCTCTCGTGCTTGAAGCCCGCACTTCAGGCAGGGTGCCCTCTGGTGGTGGGCCAGCAGTACCTCCTCTTCTGGCGGCCCACACAACAGGACCCCCCCCCTCAACGGGTGCCTCCTGGCGCCCGACCAGGTTTATCCGGGTGTCGGCGGTAGAAATCGGCCAGGAGGGCCGGGTCCAGGATGAAGCTCCTCTTCACCCAGGAGCGTTCTTCAGGTCCATACCCCTCCCGGTCCACCAAATACTGGAACCCCCGGCCCATTCGACGGACGTCCAGGAGCCGGGGCACTGTCCAAGCCGGCTCCCCGTCAATGATCCGGGCAGGAGGCAGCTCCGGACCAGGAGCACAGAGGGGTGAGGTGAGGTGTGGTTTAATCCGGGAGACATGAAAAACAGGGTGGATCCGCAGTGAAGCCGGGAGCTGGAGCTTCACTGCAGCAGGACTGAGGATTTTGACGATCTTGAATGGTCCAATGAACCTGTCCATCAGTTTGAGGGAGTCCACCTGCAGGGGAATGTCCTTGGTTGATAACCACACCTCCTGCCCGGGCTGGTATGCAGGGGCCGGGGACCACCGGCAGTCTGCATGGGCCTTAGCCCTCGTCCGGGCCTTTAACAAGGCAGAACGGGCGGTGCGCCACACCCGACGGCACCTCCGCAGGTGGGCCTGGACCGAGGGCACACCGACCTCTCCCTCCACCACGGAAAACAATGGGGGCTGGTACCCCAGTCACCCCTCAAATGGGGAGAGGCCGGTGGCAGAAGACACCTGGCTGTTATGTCCATACTCGATCCAGGCCAGATGGATACTCCAGGCCATCGGGTGCGCGGATGTCACACAGCGGAGGGTCTGTTCCAACTCTTGGTTGGCCCGTTCTGCCTGTCCGTTCGTCTGTGGGTGGTACCCGGACGAGAGGCTCACGGTGGCCCCCAGTTCTCTGCAGAAACTCCTCCAGACTTGAGAGGAAAACTGGGGACCACGATCCGAGACTACGTCAGTTGGTATCCCATGCAGACGGACGACGTGGTGGACCAGGAGGTCTGCTGTCTCCTGGGCCGTTGGGAGGGCCACAAAGTGGGCCGCCTTGGAGAATCGGTCCACTATCGTGAGGATGGTGGTGTTGCCCTGGGATGGCGGGAGGCCCGTGACGAAATCCAGGCCGATATGGGACCAGGGGCGATGAGGCACAGGAAGCGGCTGGAGAAGTCCTTGGGACCTTTTGTGGTCTGCCTTGCCCCTGGCACAGGTGGTGCAGGCCTGGATATACTCCCGGACGTCGGCCTCCATAGACGCCCACCAGAAGCGCTGCCGGACAACTGCCACGGTCCTTCGCACCCCTGGATGACAGGAGAGCTTGGAACCGTGACAGAAATCCAAGACTGCAGCTCTGGCTTCTGGTGGGACGTACATACGATTCTTCGGACCAGTTCCGGGGGCCCGGGCTCCGTGCCAGGGCCTCCCGGACGGTCTTCTCCACGTCCCAGGTGAGGGTGGCCACGATAGTGGACTCCGGAATGATGGGCTCTGGTGGATCCGACAGCACGGTTCGTGTACCCGGACAAGGCATCCGATCTCTGGTTCTTGGTTCCGGGGCGATAGGTGATCCGGAAGTCAAAACGTCCGAAGAACAGTGACCAGCGGGCTTGCCTGGGGTTCAGCCGCTTGGCGGCCCTGATATACTCCAGGTTCCGATGGTCAGTGAAAACCGTGAACGGCACAGATGCTCCCTCCAACAGGTGTCTCCACTCCTCAAGAGCCTCTTTCACTGCAAGGAGTTCTCCATTGCCGACGTCATAGTTCCGTTCAGCGGGGGTCAACCTGCGAGAAAAGTAGGCACACGGGTGAAGAACCTTATCGGTCTCCCTGCTCTGGGATAGCACGGCTCCTATCCCTGAGTCAGAGGCGTCCACTTCAACCACAAACTGGCGGCTAAGGTTGGGCTGCACCAGAACTGGTGCAGACGAGAACCGGCGTTTCAACTCCTTGAACGCGGCTTTGCACCGATCCGACCACCTGTAGAAATTTGCAAAGCCGAGGAACTGTTGCAGCTTCCTACGGCTTGTTGGTTGGGGCCAATCTCTCACCGCCGCAACCTTGGCCGGATCAGGGGCGACGGAGTTGGAGGAGATGATGAACCCCAGGAAGGACAAAGAGGTGCGGTGAAACTCACACTTCTCGCCCTTCACAAACAGCCGGTTCTCCAACAACCGCTGCAGGACCTGATGTACATGCTGGACATGAGTCTCAGGGTCTGGAGAAAAGATGAGAATATCGTCCAGATATACGAAGACGAATCGGTGCAGGAAGTCCCGCAAGACGTCATTTACCAAAGCTTGGAACGTCGCGGGGGCGTTGGTGAGGCCGAACGGCATGACCAGGTACTCAAAATGACCTAACGGGGTGTTAAATGCTGTCTTCCATTCGTCTCCCTTCCAGATCCGAACCAGGTGATACGCATTCCTAAGGTCCAGTTTGGTGAAAATTTGGGCTCCATGCAGGGGCGTGAACACTGAATCCAACAGGGGTAAAGGATATTGATTGCAAACCGTTATGTCGTTCAGCCCCCTGTAATCAATGCATGGACGGAGTCCGCCGTCTTTCTTGCCCACAAAAAAGAAACCTGCACCCATCGGGGAGGTGGAATTCCGGATCAGCTCGGTAGCTAATGAGTCCCGGATGTAGGTCTCCATTGATTCGCGCTCAGGACGTGAGAGGTTGTACAGCCTGCTGGACGGGTACCCAGCGCCCGGGACCAAATCAATGGCACAATCGTACGGACGGTGCGGGGGAAGGGTGAGCGCCAGATCCTTGCTGAAGATGTCAGCAAGGTCGTGGTACTCAACCGGCACCGCCGTCAGATTGGGAGGGACTTTAACCTCCTCATTAGCATTTACACCGGGAGGAACCGAGGATCCTAAACAATTCCGGTGGCAGGTTTCGCTCCACTGAGTCACAACCCCAGACGGCCAATCAATCCGGGGATTGTGTTTAATCATCCATGGGAAGCCCAAAATCACGCAGGAGGTAGAAGGAGTTACGAAAAACTCAATCTCCTCCTGGTGATTCCCAGACACTACCAGGGTTACAGGTAGTGTCTTGTGTGTGATAAAAGGGAGAAGACTGCCATCTAGTGCTCGCACCTTCACTGGCGAAGAAAGCGCCACCAGAGGGAGCCCTACCTCCCTTGCCCATCTGCTATCCAGCAGATTCCCTTCTGACCCCATGTCCACCAGTGCTGGGGCTTGAAGGGTTAAATCCCCGCTCAGGATTTTAACTGGGAGTCGTGTTGACAGATGTGTATGACCCACGTGAATGTTTGGACCCCCCCTCAGCCCAGTCTCTAAGGGCGGGCGTTTGTGTTTTGACCGTTTGAGGCAGTCTCTCTGCTGATGCTCACTCGAGCCACAGACAAAGCACTCCCCACGGACCAGCCTCCTCTGTCTGAATGTGGCCCTGCTCGTGTCCCTAGCACCGTCAGCAGGGGGAGCTGTAGCCACACGGAGCGCTGTGGCTGTGGAGCGTGGGGAAGACGGCTCCTTTTCGGACCCGGGAGGAAGAGGGACGGCTTGTGCCTGACCACGCCCTTCGCCTCGCTCCCGTCGGCGTTCTTCTAACTGATTGTCCAACCGTATAACCAAATCGATAAGCTCAGCCAAATCCCGCGGTTCCTCCTTAGCCACTAGGTGCTCCTTCAGGACCGACGACAGTCCGTTTATGAAGGCGGCGCGGAGCGCAGTCATATTCCAGCCGGACCTCGCAGCCGTGATGCGGAAGTCGACAGCATATTCGGCTGGTAAGGAGCCGTGAACCTGCATAACAAAGTCCGCGCACGTCCACACACAACCTCCGTACGGCTCTGGGGGGCTTATGTATGCTTCAGGGGATGGTGGGGGGGGGTCGTTGAATGACCAGTGGAATGTCTGTATTCGGCACCGGGTCGGCAGGAGGAGGAGCTGCAGCAGCGCCCTGAGCGCGCGCTTCCACCTGCACGGTGAGAGCCTCCATCCTGCGATTAAGGATGATGTTTTGCTCGGTCATCAGGTCCATCCGAGCGGTAAAGGCAGTGAGGATATGCTGCAACTCACCAATCACGCCTCCAGCCGATGCCTGTGCACCCTGCTCTTCCATTGGCTGTCCAACAGATGGTTGACGCCCCTCGGGATCCATGACATTGGCCGAGATATCCTGCTGGGGAAAGTGTAGTGACACGGACCCACAACAGGGGGCGCAAATGAACGGTCAATAGATGAGCCAAAAGGTAACAATTTAATGTTGTGAATGTGCACAACGACTATACAGACAATCTCAGAATATGATAGCAGTCAATACACAAAGGTGACGTGTGGGCAGGCTCGAGGATAGAAGACGTCTGTCCTGAGAAGAGCCGGAACCACACGATTTCCGCCGCCACCGAACCTGGTGAATACTGGAGCCGCCAAGTCCCGAATTCCCAGGTGATCACCGTCCCCGACTGTCGGATCTGGTACTGCTGGTGAGGAGCACAAACAGTGAGATGTGGGTGTGTGCACACCCAGTAACAAAAACAGTCAGAAGGTGGAAAGTCACCTCCACCTCTAATCACACACTCGTGCAGCTCCTGTTAACCACTTATCTGGTTGGAGTGTGAAGCGATAAGGAAACACTTACAGGAAAACAGCTGCAAAGAAGTTCAGACTATTAGTCAGTGTTTTCAGTTTAGCAGAGAATTACCTTCACAGGTAGATGATATCTCGGCAATGAGGTGGAGATGACGTCCGGGTTTTATGGAGTAGTATGATGAAGTGTAGATGGGTGACAGCTGTCATGAGATAATGAGTGACAGCTGTCACCCCCGGCTGTGTCCGTGGCGGCAGCGCCCTCTCGTGCCTGAAGCCCGCACTTCAGGCAGGGCGCCCTCTGGTGGTGGGCCAGCAGTACCTCCTCTTCTGGCGGCCCACACAACACTCAAGCTCGGACCGAATAGCCAAAACTTTGAGTGATGACTTGGGTCAGGTGGGGGCCTGTAGGGAGGGGTGGGCCTTTGAGAACCAAGGAATTTCATTGGACTAGCCCAATGTGCCTCAGGAGAAGCATCCAATGGGCCTCTATGTATCATTTTTTACTGTCGCAATCAATAAAAAATATATACATATAATTTTTAATGACAGACCTGAGGGAGCCCAAAATGCGTGAGGGCCCGGAGGGATTTACCCGGTACGCCAGATAACCAGTCCAGCCGTGCCCATGACCCTTAACTGGAGTAAGCAGGTAGAGAAAATGGATGGAGGGATGGACAATAGCTGATTCATTATTTTTCTGTAATAGAAGAGTGGTGTGGTATAGTATTTGCTCAAACAAGCAAACATTCTTTCATTTGCAATAAATTTATTTAAAAGCAGTTTTTCATGCACTTTATAGATTAATTTAATTTCCCATCAACATCTTTCTTTTGCTTTAAAATATGGTAGAAAAGTGTTAAACTGAATTGTGCTTCGATTGTCTTGTTATCGAAACATTAAGGCAGGTATGGCCAAAGGTGTCTTGAATATTTTCTTTACAATTGAGGAAGTTGAAATTGTTCTCTTGGGGTCTTTTCATCAGTAATGTGTGAAGGTGTCGTACCTATTAAATCCATATTTCCTGATGCAGACATCTAAGCCAGTGAGAGAATATTGTTTTTCACAACTGAGGTGTTTGTATCACTGACAGAATCTTCTCAGAATGATTAAGGTCCTCATAAACAAGACAGTCACAGTAGCTGACAGTGCCATCCAGAGTCAGCTTCATTTAACACTGCACCTGTATCTGCAGTCTGTCCAGGAAAAAAATACTTTTTGTGCGTGACAACTGAATAAGTGACATTCAACCACTTCCCTTTACCACCCAGCAGGTGGCATACATGTACATGGGATATTGCACAGGCAAAACAAAGTTAATCTTTTAGTCAATGTGGTGCATCAGAGGTCACCAGATGTAAAGGGGTTTTCCGCATTATATGTTCTTTTAATCTGGTGAGTAACAGGGTGATAGCATTTATTGTTTCTGAGTTATTCTCTACACAAGCTGGCTGGGATGGACTCACAAAACTCACCTACTCATTTTGCATTTTTTGCTGTGCTGTCCAGCACAGGGAAAAAGTACAAAAATATGCAGTTTTATTTTGCTCCCAGTAACAGTGTCCATTTAATGAAAATGAATGAAGTTGTAGATTTAGAGGTCTAAAAGGTGGAATATTGTTTGGGATTCATCTACTTGAAGGGTCTGTTTGTCTTTTGTGGATCAGTTTGCTCTGCTGAGTGACCCTCGGCTTAGTTGACTTGTCTCTGACATCTTCTCAAAAAGATGATTCATTAGAAAATAATGTTCAGATTATTTGAAAAGAAAAAGTTCTTATTTGCAGTCTGACAGCTGGGTTCATCAAAGTCATCTCCGATCTGAATGTGCTGACACGGACTGTATCGTGGTTTTGTTGGTGAGATCGGCTGAGGTGAGATTCTCAGAGGGATTATTTTGTATTTGCAAGTGGCTGCTGATGGACATGTGAGAGAAATGTTAGTCAGTCTCGCTGTATCTTCTTGTGGTATCGGAATCTTATCCTCTTTCTCTGGAGAACCTCTTCCCAGTTAGGCCGACTTTAAACATAATCCATATTCTGACCTGGATTACTGCCACGTTCCAGATATGGCTCAGATACATAGGATATGTACAATTCCTAGATTCTCCCAGGATACATCTCACCTAAGTGGACATCCCCTAATCATCTGACCAGAGGACTTATTTAGAAACCATGTGACAATCAATTCAATTCAATTTATTTTCATTTATATAGCGCCAAATCACAACAAAGTTGGCTCAAGGTGCTTCACACAAGTAACCTTATCAACTCCAAGAGCAAGAACACAGGCGACAGTGGTAAGGAAAAACTCCCTCTGATGATTTGAGGAAGAAACCTTAAGCAGACCAGCCTCAAAGGGGCGACCCTCTGCTTGGGCCATGCTACACCTGACAAAACAATTTATAAGACGAATGTACAGGAAATTTTGCCAGTACACAGGACAGAAGGGTTGCAGAAATAGTCAACATATAACAGATGTCACACCTCCACAATCTCCACTTTCTCTCCTCTGTGGTTCCACCATGTTGATGTTCTGGTTACAGACTCGAGATCAGATGTGTCACTATGATTCTTTGTGGCAATTTTACCTTTTGGAAGACCATGACAAATGTTAAATTCTCGCTTCACGGGGGAAAAAAACCCCCCCTCCTATTTTAATGTTGAGGATAGGATTAAAGTTTGGTTTAGATTTTGGTTCAGGTTAAGATTAGATGAAGGTTTGGGTTAAACTGAGGTCATGATTAATGGTTAATGTTAGAGGTACTAGTGTAAAGTTTTGGTTAAGTTAGCATCAAGATTAGGGCTATGTTAAGTTTCGGGTCAAGGTTTGAGTTAAGGTCAGGATTAGGTTAAGGTTCAGGTCTCTGATATTCATCCTGCACTTTTGGATTTTATGGCTTTGAGTTTCAGGGGCATGTCTTCAACACTTGGTGAAGGTCTGGTGCAGGTCTCCTTTAGAGCAGATGTGGGCGCAGAGACACCCATGTGCAATCAGGAGTGGGCAGCGCCACTGTCTGTCTGCAGACAACCAAGAGATAAACAAATTTTTTGGACTGAAATGCCACACAAAAAATAAATAAATAAATAAATAATAATAAAAAAAAATATGCCCATCTGGTTTTGAGGAATCTCTGCCAGTATTCATTTGTTCTGGCAAAAGACAGCTCATGGATCTTGGCAGAGACTACATACACAGTGGGTCCGTTATCAGCTGGATGATTTATTTTTTTTTCTTATTTGGGTCGTCTCCTTCCTACGGCACAGTCACATTGTTCCTCCTCACCGCAGCATCGCAGCATCTCTCCTCTCTGCGATACTGCGGTGAGGAGGAACAGCAAGCAGAGCAGCTCCCTCCTCCCACTTTATTCTTCCTGTCCTACTTCCTTTCTCTCCCCTGAAGGGTGAGGTCGTAGGGGTAGTTGGGATGGCAAGCTTGACTTAATCAGAATATTCAAACATCTCACCACGTGGTTTGATAGCATGCTAAGAAAAATACGCTGGCACGCAGCAGGAGAGTCTGTAAATATAATGAAAAGCATTTCCTACAAAGATTTACAAGAAACAGAAAAAAATCACCCTGAAACACCATTTTGGGATTCTCCTTGATGTTGCGCTTTAAGAGGACTAACACGGGATAATTCTGTCATGTTTTATTGAAAGGACTTGCCAGTCCTCCTTTCTTTTTAAAATTCTAATCCAGTTTTGGCAGCAGAAGTTTTACTGCTACGTGATCATCAAGGATGTGAAGCGTCCTTTAAAGGAACCTTGACAGGACTTTTCTTTTTTTTTAATTATATTTTTGTTCGAAAAAGGCAACATCACAGTTATATTCTGCATTTACAATTACTTTTTCAGTTTTACACACTATAAAACAAGTGTAGCAGGATGAAAGTCCTGGGTCCCAATTGAAAAGACGTTCCCGCTAGCTTGGCTAATGGGGAGTTCCCCTTTGGCTGACCTGGTAGAGGAACGGTCTTTTGTGCAAGCCGCGTGGGTTCGATCCCCACCGTCGTCCCGGCCACGAAGGTCCTGCTGCTTCACAAGCAAAATAAGAACAGTAACAAACATGAACATTGTATCCGAACTTAGCACTCACAGTCATGGAAAATTCATTAGAAAAGGGAAATAAAATGGCGATCAACATGAGAAATTCCTGGATGGGTCATGAAAATTCTGCATGGGTAGGAGATATGAAGGTGATCCATTTGTCCCAAATTTCATAGAACTAGTCCTTTTGAATTCTCAAAGAGTATGTTCATTTTTCCATTCTATAAATTTCAAATATAGCTTGAAACCAGTTTTCTAACTTTGGAGGTGCCGGGTTCTGACAGGACTTTTCTGCTGAGATAGGTTTTGTAGTTTGTAAAGAAGGCTCAAGAGGGAGCCTACGTTTGTAAAATTAAATTATATTTGGTGTTTTTTTGTTAGGTGGACAAAATACCCCAGCCAGCTCTGGGTAAAACACTAGAGCTGGGTATCAATTCAAATTTCAAGAATCGATTCGATTCTGATTCTTAAGATTCAGAATCGATTCGATTCTGATTCTTAAGATTCAGAATAGATTGATTGAAACCATTTTTTTGAGCTGTTACATGATTGTCTAGTTATGCAACATATTAATACTGTTGTGAAGGTGTCGTAGCATGGACCCACAACAGGGGGCGCAAATGAACGGACAATGACTAAACCAAAAGGTAACAATTTAATGTTGTGACGTTACACAACGAAAAGACACAGAAAATATGCACAGTCAATTAGCACCAGGTGACGTGTGGCAGGCTCGAAGATAGGAGACCCCCCCGACGAGAGAGAAGCCGTACTCCACACGGCTTCCACCACCAACGGTCTGAAGAACACCGGAGCCGCCAAGTCCTGAGTCCCCAGGTGGCCTCTGTTCCCGGCTGTCGACCCTGGCACTGCTGGCAGAAAGCAAAAACAGGATGTGTGAGTGTGAGTCCGCACACTCAGTAATACACAGTCCAACACTGATGGGAGGGAGCACCTCCACCTCCAATCATACACTCAAGCAGCTCCTGTCAGTCACTTATCTGGAGGGAGTGGGAGGCGAAGACGTCGCGGTTCCCACAACACGCCACTCCGACAAAACTGTCCCACAGGAATAAACGGTTGCAAACAGAGATCAAAACGTGGATTAATCCAAATACTGCAGAGAAGGATTACCTCAGGAATGGTAGTCGATTTCTCGGCGAGGAGGTGGAGTTGCAGTCCGGCTTTTATGGTGGTGATGATGATGAACGAGTGACAGCTGGGGCAGGGGATGAATGACAGCTGTCACTTCTTCTAGGTCTGGCGCCCTCTCGTGCTTGGAGCCCGCACTCCAAGCAGGGCGCCCTCTGGTGGTGGTGGGTCAGCAGTACCTCCTCTTCAGCGGCCCACACAACAGGACCCCCCCCTCAACGGGCACCTCCTGGCGTCCGACCAGGCTTGTCCGGATGTCTTGCGTAGAAATCGGCCAGGAGGGCCGGGTCCAGGATGAAGCTCCTCTTCACCCAGGAGCGTTCCTCAGGTCCATACCCCTCCCAGTCCACCAGATATTGGAAACCCCGGCCCTTACGACGGACGTCCAGGAGCCTGCGCACTGTCCAAGCAGGCTCCCCCCCCTCAACGGGCGCCTCCTGGCGTCCGACCAGGCTTGTCCGGATGTCTTGCGTAGAAATCGGCCAGGAGGGCCGGGTCCAGGATGAAGCTCCTCTTCACCCAGGAGCGTTCCTCAGGTCCATACCCCTCCCAGTCCACCAGATATTGGAAACCCCGGCCCTTACGACGGACGTCCAGGAGCCTGCGCACTGTCCAAGCAGGCTCCCCGTCGATGAGCCGGGCAGGAGGCGGCGGTGGTCCCGGAGTACAGAGGGGCGAGGTGTGGTGTGGCTTGAGACGGGAAACATGAAAGACGGGGTGAATCCGCAGTGAAGCCGGGAGTCGAAGCTTCACTGCAGCCGGGTTGATGATCTTGAGGATCTTAAATGGTCCGATGAATCTGTCTTTCAATTTAGGGGAGGCGACAGACAGAGGGATGTCCTTGGTCGAAAGCCACACCTCCTGCCCAGGCTGGTATGTGGGGGCCGGGGAACGCCGGCGGTCCGCATGGGCCTTAGCCCTCGTCCGGGCCTTTACCAATGCAGAGCGGGCGGCCCGCCACACCCGGCGGCACCTCCTGAGGTGGGCCTGGACCGAGGGCACACCGACCTCTCCCTCCACCAACGGGAACAACGGGGGCTGGTACCCCAAACATGCCTCAAAAGGGGAGAGGCCGGTAGCAGACGAAACTTGGCTGTTGTGGGCATACTCGATCCAGGCCAGATGGTGACTCCAGGCCGCCGGATGCGCGGAGGTGACACATCGGAGGGCTTGCTCTAACTCCTGATTAGCCCGCTCTGCCTGGCCGTTGGTCTGGGGGTGGTACCCGGACGAGAGACTTACGGTGGCCCCCAGCTCCTTACAGAAACTCTTCCACACCTGTGAAGAGAACTGGGGGCCCCGATCCGAGACGACGTCCGACGGTATCCCATGCAGCCGCATGACGTGGTGGACCAGGAGGTCTGCTGTCTCCTGGGCCGTCGGGAGCTTCGGGAGGGCCACGAAGTGGGCCGCCTTGGAGAACCGGTCCACTATCGTGAGAATCACGGTGTTGCCCTGGGACGGCGGGAGGCCCGTGACGAAGTCCAGGCTGATGTGAGACCAGGGGCGATGAGGCACTGGCAGGGGATGGAGGAGTCCCGTCGTCCTCCGGTGGTCCGCCTTACCCCTGGCGCAGATGGTACAGGCCTGGACGTAGTCCCAGACGTCGGTTTCCAGGGACGCCCACCAGAAGCGCTGCTGGACTACTGCCACGGTCCTGCGTACTCCGGGATGACAGGACAGCTTGGACCCGTGACAGAAGTCCAAGACGGCAGCTCTTGCCTCTGGTGGGAGGGACGTATAGTCTGTTCTTGGGGCCAGTCCCTGGGTCCGGGCTTCTTGTCAGGGCCTCCCGGACGGTCTTCTCCATGTCCCAGGTGAGGGTGGCCACGACAGTGGACTCGGGGATGATGGTCTCGGTGGGGTTCGACAACTCCGCTTTGGCTTCTTCTTCATGCACCCGGGACAATGCATCTGGTTTTTGGTTCTTGGTCCCGGGGCGGTACGTGATCTGGAAGTCAAAGCGCCCGAAGAACAGAGACCAGCGGGCTTGCCTGGGGTTCAGCCGCTCGGCGGTCCGGATGTACTCCAGGTTCCGATGGTCCGTGAAAACCGTGAAGGGCAACGACGCCCCCTCCAGCAGGTGTCTCCACTCTTCAAGAGCCTCCTTCACCGCGAGGAGTTCCCGATTGCCGACGTCATAGTTCCGTTCAGCTGGGGTCAACCTGAGAACCTTATCAGCCTCCACGCCCTGGGACAGCACGGCTCCTATCCCTGAGTCAGAGGCGTCCACTTCAACTACGTACTGGCGATCAGGATCAGGCTGCACCAGAACTGGTGCAGTCGAGAACCGGCGTTTCAACTCCTGGAACGCGGCTTCGCACCGATCCAACCAGGTGAAGGGGACTTTGGTGGAGGTCAGGGCAGTCAGGGGGCTAACTACCTGACTGTAACCTTTGATGAACCTCCTATAGAAATTTGCAAAGCCGAGGAACTGCTGTAGTTTCCTACGGCTTATCGGTTGGGGCCAATCTCTCACCGCCGCAACCTTGGCCGGATCAGGGGCGACGGAGTTGGAGGAGATTATGAACCCCAAGAAGGACAAAGAAGTGTGGTGGAACTCGCACTTCTCGCCCTTCACAAACAGCCGATTCTCCAACAACCGCTGTAGGACCTGATGTACATGCTGGACATGGGTCTCAGGGTCCGGGGAGAAGATGAGTATATCGTCCAGATATACGAAGACGAACCGATGCAGGAAGTCCCGCAAGACGTCGTTTACCAAAGCTTGGAACATCGCGGGGGCGTTGGTGAGGCCGAACGGCATGACCAGGTACTCAAAGTGACCTAACGGGGTGTTAAACGCCGTCTTCCATTCGTCTCCCTCCCGGATCCGAACCAGGTGGTACGCGTTTCTAAGATCCAATTTAGTGAAAATTTGGGCTCCATGCAAGGGCGTAAACACAGAATCCAACAGGGGCAACGGGTATCGGTTGCGAACCGTGATCTCGTTCAGCCCTCTGTAATCAATGCATGGACGGAGTCCGCCGTCTTTCTTGCCCACAAAAAAGAAACCAGCACCCATCGGGGAGGTGGAGTTTCGGATCAGCTCGGCAGCTAAGGAGTCCCGGATGTAGGTCTCCATTGATTCGCGTTCCGGACGTGAGAGGTTGTACAGCCTGCTGGACGGGTACTCAGCGCCCGGGACCAAATCGATGGCACAATCATACGGTCGGTGCGGGGGAAGAGTGAGCGCCAGATCTTTGCTGAAAACGTCAGCAAGATCATGGTACTCCTTTGGCACCGCCGATAGATTGGGGGGGACTTTGACCTCCTCATTAGCCGTAGTGCCGGGAGGAACCGAGGATCCTAGGCACTCCCGGTGGCAGGTTTCGCTCCACTGCGTCACAACCCCAGACGGCCAATCAATCCGGGGATTGTGCTTCACCATCCATGGAAAGCCCAAAATCACTCGGGAAGTAGATGGTGTGACGTGGAACACTATCTCCTCCCTGTGATTCCCAGACACAACCAAAGTCATTGGTTGAGTCTGATGTGTGATTAATGGAAGCAGGGTGCCGTCTAGTGCTCGCACCTGCAATGGTGCCGGCAGGGCCACCAGGGAGAGCCCTACTTCCTTTGCCCATCTGCTGTCCAGCAGATTCCCTTCCGACCCTGTGGCTAATAGTGCTGGGGCATGAAGGGTTAAATCCCCACTCAGGATTGTTACTGGGATTCGTGCAGATTTGCGGGGTTTTCCCGCATGCTTATTATGGCCCACCCTTAGCCCAGTTTCTAAGGACGGGTGTTGTAGTTTGACCGTTTAGGGCAGTCCCTCTGCATGTGCTCACATGAGCCGCAGATAAAACACTCCCCGCGGGCCAGTCTCCTTTGTCTGATGTTTGTTTTTACTTTGGCCCTGCTCGTGTCCATAGCCTCCTCAGCAGGGGGAGCTGTAGCCACACGGAGCTCTCTGGCAGTGAAGCGTGGGGACGACGTCACTTTGTCGGAACCGGAAGGAGGAGGGACGGCTCGTGCCCGGTCACGCCCCCCGGCCTGCTCCCGACGATGCTCGTTTAAGCGGTTGTCTAAGCGTGTAACTAAATCAATAAGCCCGTCAAAATCCCGCGGTTCCTCCTTAGCCAGTAGGTGCACCTTGAGGACCGGTGACAGTCCATTTACAAAGGCGGCGCGGAGCGCAACGTTATTCCAGCCGGACCTTGCTGCCGCGATGCGGAAGTCGACTGCATACTCGGCTGCGCTACGGCGCCCCTGTCTCATCGACAGCAGCACGTTCGAAGCGGTCTCACCTCTGTTGGGATGATCAAACACTTGTTTGAACTCCCGTACAAACCCAGTATAAGACGTTAGGAGCCGTGAATTCTGCTCCCAAAGTGCCGTAGCCCATGCGCGTGCCTCTCCTCGAAGCAAATTGATCACATAAGCCACCCGGCTAGCGTCTGATGCGTACATGACAGGGCGCTGTGAAAAGATGAGCGAACACTGCATGAGGAAGTCCGCGCACGTCTCGACACAGCCCCCGTACGGTTCCGGAGGGCTTATGTATGCTTCAGGGGACGGTGGGGGGGTTCGTTGAACGACCAGTGGAACGTCTGATACAGGCCCAGGACCAGCCAGAGCGGCTGCAGCAGCGCCCTGCTCGTGTGCTTCCACCCTGGCGGTGAGAGCCTCCACCCTCCGATTAAGGAGGACATTCTGCTCGGTCACTAAGTCTAACCGAGCCGTGAAGGCGGTTAAGATCTGCTGCAGCTCACTCAACACGCCTCCTGCTGACGCCTGCACTCCTGGTTCTTCCATTGGCTGTTCAAGCTCGCGTTGACGCCCCTCGGAGTCCATGACGATGGCCGAGAAATCCTGTTGTGAAGGTGTCGTAGCACGGACCCACAACAGGGGGCGCAAATGAACGGACAATGACTAAACCAAAAGGTAACAATTTAATGTTGTGACGCTACACAGCGAAAAGACACAGAAAATATGCACAGTCAATTAGCACCAGGTGACGTGTGGCAGGCTCGAAGATAGGAGACCCCCCCCGACGAGAGAGAAGCCGTACTCCACACGGCTTCCACCACCAACGGTCTGAAGAACACCGGAGCCGCCAAGTCCCGAGTCCCCAGGTGGCCTCTGTTCCCGGCTGTCGACCCTGGCACTGCTGGCAGAAAGCAAAAACAGGATGTGTGAGTGTGAGTCCGCACACTCAGTAATACACAGTCCAACACTGATGGGAGGGAGCACCTCCACCTCCAATCATACAGTCAAGCAGCTCCTGTCAGTCACTTATCTGGAGGGAGTGGGAGGCGAAGACGTCGCGGTTCCCACAACACGCCACTCCAACAAAACTGTCCCACAGGAATAAACGGCTGCAAACAGAGATCAAAACGTGGATTAATCCAAATACTGCAGAGAAGGATTACCTCAGGAATGGTAGTCGATTTCTCGGCGAGGAGGTGGAGTTGCAGTCCGGCTTTTATGGTGGTGATGATGATGAACGAGTGACAGCTGGGGCAGGGGATGAATGACAGCTGTCACTTCTTCTAGGTCTGGCGCCCTCTCGTGCTTGGAGCCCGCACTCCAAGCAGGGCGCCCTCTGGTGGTGGTGGGCCAGCAGTACCTCCTCTTCAGCAGCCCACACAACAAATACTACTTTACAAAATTTGGCCCTCAAAATGCAGGCAATAGTGTTTCAGAGAGTTATAAATTTGACAGAAGTTGACGAATAAATTGTGGATGCGCTGCTTCAGAATCAGAACCAGAGCATCCACAATCAGTGTAGAGAAATGATCGTTTATTTTTTCCCATTATGCACCCTCAGAAACAGCACAATGGCACAACTGCATTGTAATTTTTTCAGGCACGCAGTTATAAACACTGGCGAGAAGTGCATATATATATATATATATATATATATATATATATATGGACGTATGAATTGATCTGTGGGAATTAAAATGAGAATCGATTTAAAATTGCCAAATCGAGCTTTTCAACCCAGCAGTATAAAACACAGCAAAACATTTCTAAGTTAATCAAGAAGGCCATTTGCCTCAACTAAACTTCAGGAAGCTTCTGATCTTTGCCTGGATGACTGAGAACCTACATAGAGTTATTTCTGCAGGGTGTTATTTGTCGGCCTTTAAGAAATATCTGCACCAGCGTCTGGGGTGTTGTTATGTGGACGGTGAATTTAGAATTGATTGGTTTTCTGGTGAGAAAGGGTTTCTGTATGCAGTGTCAAAGCGCATGAGCAGGAGCAATAATCATGCACCAAAGCTCCCTGAGGTGAAGCATTGGAGACCCTCTTGCAACACCTCATCCTCACTGTCCTCAGACCACATGATCTCCTAAATGTATCTCCAGCACAGACTGGCATTCACTGTACCGCACATACACAATGCGGATGTGCCACCCTGTTACCCCATCCGCCATTTCGAAAGTGGTCAAAACACACAGCATTACATTATAACTCTATGACAAAACATCTTTACTATATTTCACCAAATGTCCGTCCATCCATCTGATCCTGTATCATGCCAAAATGGCTTATCTGATCACTTTGTTCTGTGTGGTGTAGCTAGACGCTGGGGTAACGTGAGTGGTGGCGGTGGGATTTCTGCATGTCACTCATATGTATATGCCATTTGGTACTATAATATCAGACTAAAGTACTAGTATGCTAACTAGCCACAACTCGTCTGTGAAGTTTTATGGTGGTTGGCTGAGCGACAACGGCATTACCACCTCCACCACGGGAGGTGGAGGTGGTAATGCCGTTGGGATTCATCTTGTTGTTGGCCTCTAGCAACTACAGGCTGTTCATCCGGAACCGTGAGCGTTTAAAAATCTTTGTGAAGAACCATAAAGACAAAGAGGAAACTTACCAACAACATTGTGTACCTTGAGGTTGTGTGATAGGAGAATGGAGTGTGACAGTGGTGAGTCATGGTGTGCGATACTGCAGGATTTGGCATCGATCCAATACCAAGTAAATACATGGCCAGTATTGCTGTTATGGATACTGATATTTTTTAATAATTAATGCATCATCAAACTGCTAAATATGAATTAATTTTCATGACCTTTAAGTGGGTTTTTTGTTGTTGATGGTTTTATCCTTTGGATTATTAATTAGTTAAGACCCAGGACAGAATTTCCTCAATGTTTATCAGTAAATAGATACTTTATTATCATAACAAAGGGTTCCCCCCTCCAGAAACAACAGAACAGTAACAAAACAATTTTCATCATACGTTGTCATGTGTAGATTTTTTCTTAAATAAAGAAACTGCTCACAGTGATAATTTGAGAACAAATTCAATTCTTTCTTCTTTTCAGGTAGAGAAAAGATGGCAGTGATCTCTGCATTTTGACGGAGGTGGGGAGGAGGAACTGATGAGAGCACCTTATTTGAATTTTCCCATAATGCCTTTTGACACGTGTCTGTTTAACGCACAAACCTTCAAAATTAGTGAATTACTTTAAAACTAAAGCATATAGCTGATATTTTCACTTTGTAAAAATGACAGAGGTGATGTTCGATAACTTGTCCGGAATTAATTTGTTTAAAATTTTAACCATTAGTCAAAACTGCCTTTCTGTGCATGTCTCATGCAACATGTCTGCAAGACTGTATGGCTGTGAAAATAATTTTTTTTTTCCTTTCTGTGGTCACCAGGTTTCTTTTGCTGAGAGAAGGCTGATCTTAGACAGAAACCCTAGCTTGCTGTTGTTTGTGATTCTGAATTTACTCAGAACTATCAGTAGTTGTTAGTGTGCTGGAGTCAATGCTAAAAGTTATCAGTTTAGCTTTTAGCTGTAACTTTTGCTAAACTTTTTAAGAGTTTATTGGTTTAGCTTTATAAAAACTAACTTTTCAGTTAGCGGATTAACTGTTATCAAAGCTAACCTTTTGGTTAGCTGTGCCCACCACTGGTGGTCAGACATGAGACTGAACACCAGCACATTAAAAGTTCAAGTAAAGTTCAAGGCCGTCACTCACTTCTGAAAGACTTGTTTTTGTTGCTCTGATTTGTACAACCATAACATAACATGCATAACTCTTTGGCATCTTCACTCTGCACGTAATGTGTTGATCACTTCCTTGTCAGCACATAGTCTTGTGATAGATGCGCCTTCTAGCCTTTCTATAATATAACTCTTGGACACCGACTGTGGCAGCCCCATCTTGCTGCTGTCCATCTACAAACTTGGAGAGGAAGAAATGCTGCCAGTGGCATGGCGTTGTTTTGGGGTGTTGGAGTCCACTCAGGAGCAGAACACGGCACCTTCCTCTTTTCATTTAAAATATAATATCCCCATAAGGAAATTGCCGTCACCACCTGGCGTCACAAAATGGCCTGTGTCGTGGTGCACAGGATGAGGGATAGCCACTCCCTGAGACATTAAAGCGCATCCATTTTTAATCCTCCTTGTTAGAGTGCACACAAACGCACCGGCACGTTCTCTGTGGCTGTAAGTTTGTTTTTGATGATTTATCCAATTTCTCACATCTGGCAGTGGAACACAAGCTTCATCGTGTGTGCGTTTGTGGGGGTGTGAAGCTTTGTGTTGCACCCTGTGGAACAGAGCGGGAGTTCTCTGACGCCTTGCATCCACTGCTTCAAATGGGTCTGCAAAAACCAAAACAAAACAAGTAAAAGAGTTTGTGTGAGAGTAACTCATGGCTCTGAATCTCATGTACGGGGATAAAGTGCGGAGTTGTTGTTGGCTTCTAGCACAGTCTGACATCTGCTCTCCTTTGGATAGTTTGAATTGTGTTTTTGTGTGATATAACTTTTGGTTTGAGGTCAGCGTGTGTGCAAAGCATTTAAACACATTGGTCGATCAAGAGAAGGTCTTCATCCTGTGATCAAAGGGAGCCCCACATTCAGCCTCATCAAGGAGCAGAAAAACATGAGATACACTTTAGATCAAGGAACAAAACTGAATAATTCAACCCAACATTTTTTCTTTTTCTTTTTTCAGTCTTTTTTTGGGGGGGGGGGGATATATTAACTATGAAGTGCCTCCTTTGCACACCGATAGTAGTTAAATGAGGGAATATGTTGTGTGGGCCGCTGAAGAGGAGGTACTGCTGGCCCACCACCACCAGAGGGCGCCCTGCCTGGAGTGTGGGCTCCAGGCACCAGAGGGCGCTGCCGCCTCACGAGAGCAGCCAGGGTGACAGCTGTCACCCATCACTGGACACAGCTGTTCCACTCAGCACGGAGGTATATCAGCAGGACGGCGTCTCCACCTCAGTGCCGAGATATCGCCTTGAGATAGAGGTAAACTACTCTGCAGCATATTCTGTATATTTGATAATACGTGTTAAACCTTTCAGGACAGCTGACTACCGAAAGCCAATTGCTTGGATAAGTACTCACCTTCCTGTTTTAACGTGACGAGAGGTGGAGGCGGCTTCTTCCCTCTCCGTGTTACTGGGTGCAGCCGCATCCACACCTGTGTGTTTGTTGCTCTCTCTTGCCAGCAGTACCGGATCCGACGAGCGGAGGCAGTGGCCACCTGGGACTTCGGGACTTGGTGGTTCCGGTATTTCCAGGGTTCGGTGGCAGAGGAGATCTGGGTGGTTCCGGTTCGACTCGGACGGACGTCTCCTACCTTCGAGCCTGCCCACACGACACCAGCAGAATTCGGCTTAATCCCAAATTGTTGATTGTTGTATTGGTTGTGCTCGTTTCACAACAGTAAAACTTGTTATTTACCTTCTCCATTGTCCGTTCATTTGCGCCCCCTGTTGTGGGTCCGTGTTCCTACACTTTCACAACAGGATATCTCGGCCAGCGTCATGGATCCCGAGGGGCGTCAACCGGCTGTTGAACGGCCAATGGAAGAACAGGACGCGCAGGCGTCCGCGGGAGGGGTAATCGGTGAGTTGCAGCGGATCCTCACCGCTTTCACGACTCGGTTGGATTGCATGACCGAGCAGAACGTCCTCCTGAACCGCAGGGTGGAGGCTCTCGCCGCGCAGGTGGAAGCGCGCCCCCCGGGTGCCGCTGCGGCTCTCCCTCCCGTAGATCCTGTGCGTAACGTTGACGTTCCACTGGTTGTTCAACGACCTCTCCCTCCTTCCCCGGAAGCATACATAAGCCCTCCAGAGCCGTACGGAGGCTGTGTGGAGACGTGCGCGGATTTTCTGATGCAGTGTTCGCTCGTCTTCGCACAGCGTCCCGTTATGTACGCGACCGATGCTAGTAAAGTAGCTTATGTCATAAACCTGCTTCGCAGTGAGGCACGCGCTTGGGCTACAGCGCTCTGGGAGCAGAATTCACGGCTCCTTCTGACATACGATGGGTTTGTGAGGGGGCTCAGAACCGTGTTCGATCACCCTAATAGAGGAGAAACCGCTTCAACCGTGCTACTGTCAATAAGACAGGGGCGCCGGAGCGCAGCTGTTTATGCAGTCGACTTCCGCATCGCGGCTGCGAGATCCGGCTGGAATAACGCTGCCCTCCGCGCCGCCTTTGTAAACGGACTGTCTTTGGTTCTCAAGGAGCACCTGGTGGCTAAGGACGAACCGCGGGATTTAGACGGGCTTATCGATCTTGTCATACGGTTGGACAACCGGTTAGAAGAACGTCGGCGGGAACGAGACGAAGGGCGTGGCCGGGCACGCGCCGTCCCTCTCCCTTCCGGTTCCGACCGCGCTCCGCCTTCCCCACGCTCCACGGCCCCTGCGCTCCGTGGGGCCACAGCTCCCCCTACTGACGAAGCTATGGACACGAGTAGGGCAACATTTAGGGCACCAGCTGCACAGAGGAGACGGGCCCATGGAGCTTGTTTTGTTTGTGGTGCACTAGAGCACCATGTGAGAGACTGCCCCGAGCGGTTACAACACCAACGCCCGCCCCTAGAGACTGGGCTAGGGGTGGGTCGAGACATTCACGTGGGACACACCCACATTGCTACACGACTCCCAGTCACGATCCTGTATGAGGATTTAACCCTGAAGGCCCCAGCACTGGTGGACACGGGCTCTGAGGGGAATCTGTTGGACTGCAGATGGGCCAGGGAGATAGGGCTCCCTCTGGTGGCACTTACCTCGCCTGTGCAGGTTCGAGCACTAGATGGCTCCCTGCTCCCTCCGATCACACATAAGACACCACCTGTAACGCTGGTGGTGTCAGGAAACCACCGGGAGGTGATCGAGTTTTTTGTGACTCAGGCCACTTCCCGTGTGGTTTTAGGCTTTCCCTGGATGTTGAAGCACAACCCCCGGATTGATTGGCCGTCCGGGGTAGTGGTTCAGTGGAGCGAGACCTGCCATCGGGTGTGTCTAGGTTCCTCGGTTCCTCCCGGCTCCCAAGCTAAGGAGGAGGTCAGAGTCCCGCCCAATCTGGGGACGGTGCCGGTAGAGTACCACGACCTTGTCGACGTGTTCAGCAAGGATCTGGTGCTCACACTCCCCCCCCACCGTCCGTACGATTGTGCCATCGATTTGGTTCCAGGCAGTGGGTTCCCGTCCAGTAGACTGTACAACCTCTCACGGCCTGAGCGCGAATCAATGGAGACCTACATCCGGGACTCGTTAGCTGCCGGGTTGATCCGAAATTCCACCTCCCCGATGGGCGCAGGTTTCTTTTTCGTGGGTAAAAAAGATGGCGGACTTCGTCCATGCATCGATTATAGGGGGCTGAACGAAATCACGGTTCGCAACCGATACCCGTTACCCCTGTTGGATTCGGTGTTCACGCCCCTGCGTGGAGCCAAGATTTTTACCAAGCTTGATCTTAGAAACGCGTATCATCTGGTTCGGATCCGGAAGGGAGACGAGTGGAAGACGGCATTCAACACCCCCTTAGGTCACTTTGAGTACCTGGTCATGCCGTTCGGCCTCACAAACGCCCCCGCGACGTTCCAAGCCTTGGTTAACGACGTATTGCGGGACTTCCTGCACCGGTTCGTCTTCGTATACCTAGACGATATACTCATCTTTTCTCCGGATCCTGAGACTCATGTCCGGCATGTACGTCAGGTCCTGCAGCGGTTGTTAGAGAACCGGCTGTTTGTGAAGGGCGAGAAGTGTGAGTTCCACCGCACTTCTTTGTCCTTCCTGGGGTTCATCATCTCCTCCAACTCCGTCGCTCCTGATCCGGCCAAGGTTGCGGCGGTGAGAGACTGGCCCCAACCAACAAGCCGTAGGAAGTTGCAACAGTTCCTAGGCTTTGCTAATTTCTACAGGAGGTTCATTAAGGGCTACAGTCAGGTAGTTAGCCCCCTGACAGCCCTGACCTCACCAAAAGTTCCCTTCACCTGGTCGGATCGGTGCGATGCCGCGTTTAAGGAGTTGAAACGGCGCTTCTCGTCTGCACCCGTTCTGGTGCAGCCCGATCCTAGTCGCCAGTTAGTGGTTGAAGTGGACGCCTCAGACTCAGGGATAGGAGCCGTGCTGTCCCAGAGCGGGAAGACCGATAAGGTCCTTCACCCGTGTGCCTATTTTTCCCGCAGGTTCACCCCAGCCGAACGGAACTATGACGTCGGCAATCGAGAGCTCCTCGCGGTGAAAGAGGCTCTTGAGGAGTGGAGACATCTGTTGGAGGGAACGTCCGTGCCATTCACGGTTTTCACTGACCACCGGAACCTGGAGTATATCAGGACCGCCAAGCGGCTGAACCCCAGGCAAGCCTGCTGGTCACTGTTCTTCGGCCGTTTTGACTTCCGGATCACCTACCGTCCCGGGACCAAAAACCAAAGATCGGATGCCTTGTCCCGGGTACACGAAGATGAGGTCAAAACGGAGCCGTCGGATCCCCCGGAACCCATCATCCCGGAGTCCGCTATCGTGGCCGCCCTCACCTGGGACGTGGAGAAGACCGTCCGGGAGGCCCTGACACGAGACCCGGACCCCGGACCGAAGAACAAACTCTACGTCCCACCAGAAGCCAGGGCTGCAGTTCTGGACTTCTGTCACGGTTCTAAGCTCTCCTGTCACCCTGGGGTGCGAAGAACCGTGGCAGTCGTCCGGCAGCGCTTCTGGTGGGCGTCCCTGGAGGCCGACGTCCGGGGTTACATCCAGGCCTGTACCACCTGTGCCAGGGGCAAGGCTGATCACCGTAAGACACCGGGATTGCTACAGCCGCTGCCCGTGCCTCATCGCCCCTGGTCCCACATCGGCCTGGATTTTGTCACGGGTCTCCCGCCGTCCCAGGGAAACACCGTTGTCCTCACGATAGTGGACCGTTTCTCCAAGGCGGCCCACTTCGTGGCCCTCCCGAAGCTCCCAACGGCCGAGGAGACAGCGGACCTCCTAGTCCACCACGTCGTCCGTCTGCATGGGATACCATCAGACATCGTCTCCGATTGCGGCCCCCAGTTCTCCTCGCATGTTTGGAGGAGCTTTTGCCGGGAACTGGGGGCCACGGTCAGTCTCTCGTCCGGGTACCACCCCCAGACCAACGGACAAGCAGAGCGGGCAAACCAGGAGATGGAGCAAACCTTGCGCTGTGTAACAGCCGCGCACCCGACGGCCTGGAGTACCCACCTGGCCTGGATCGAGTACGCGCACAACAGTCAAGTGTCGTCCTCCACCGGCCTCTCCCCCTTTGAGGTGTGTTTGGGGTATCAACCCCCGTTGTTTCCGGTGGTTGAGGGGGAGGTCGGTGTGCCCTCGGTCCAGGCCCACCTACGGAAGTGCCGTCGGGTGTGGCGTGCCGCCCGTTCTGCTTTGTTGAAGGCCCGGATGAGGGCGAAGAACCATGCAGACCGGCGGCGGGCCCCGGCCCCTACGTATCGTCCTGGGCAGGAAGTGTGGTTGTCCACCAAGGACATCCCTTTGCAAGTGGACTCCCCAAAACTCCAGGAACGCTACATCGGACCCTTCAAGATCCTTAAAGTCATCAATCCCGCCGCAGTGAGGCTCCAGCTCCCGGCCTCACTGCGGATCCATCCAGTATTTCATGTTTCCCGGATAAAACCCCATCACACCTCACTCCTCTGCACTCCGGGTCCGGCACCACCTCCTGCCCGGATCATCGACGGGGAACCGGCTTGGACTGTGCGCCGGCTCCTCGACGTCCGTCGAATGGGCCGGGGTTTTCAGTACCTGGTGGACTGGGAGGGGTACGGTCCCGAAGAACGCTCCTGGGTGAAGAAGGGCTTCATCCTGGACCCGGCCCTCCTGGCCGACTTCTACCGTCGCCATCCGGACAAGCCCGGTCGTGCGCCAGGAGGCGCCCGTTGAGGGGGGGGTCCTGTTGTGTGGGCCGCTGAAGAGGAGGTACTGCTGGCCCACCACCACCAGAGGGCGCCCTGCCTGGAGTGTGGGCTCCAGGCACCAGAGGGCGCTGCCGCCTCATGAGAGCAGCCAGGGTGACAGCTGTCACCCATCACTGGACACAGCTGTTCCACTCAGCACGGAGGTATATCAGCAGGACGGCGTCTCCACCTCAGTGCCGAGATATCGCCTTGAGATAGAGGTAAACTACTCTGCAGCATATTCTGTATATTTGATAATACGTGTTAAACCTTTCAGGACAGCTGACTACCGAAAGCCAATTGCTTGGATAAGTACTCACCTTCCTGTTTTAACGTGACGAGAGGTGGAGGCGGCTTCTTCCCTCTCCGTGTTACTGGGTGCAGCCGCATCCACACCTGTGTGTTTGTTGCTCTCTCTTGCCAGCAGTACCGGATCCGACGAGCGGAGGCAGTGGCCACCTGGGACTTCGGGACTTGGCGGTTCCGGTATTTCCAGGGTTCGGTGGCAGAGGAGATCTGGGTGGTTCCGGTTCGACTCGGACGGACGTCTCCTACCTTCGAGCCTGCCCACACGACACCAGCAGAATTCGGCTTAATCCCAAATTGTTGATTGTTGTATTGGTTGTGCTTGTTTCACAACAGTAAAACTTGTTATTTACCTTCTCCATTGTCCGTTCATTTGCGCCCCCTGTTGTGGGTCCGTGTTCCTACACTTTCACAACAGAATAGTTTTATTCATTAGTTCCCTCAGGTGAAGTACTACTAAATTAAATATTTGCCTTATTTTCCTTTAGCTTCAGCAATTTTTGTGCTGCAGACTCAAACGTGTGCATGTTTTTGAAAGAGTGCACAGGGGGAAATGCACATGAAACTGCATTATTGAAATCAATGGAGTCATGAGAAGTGACCGAGCTCTTACCACGGGAGCTGGCATTACTGCGTGTGTGTGTGTGGGGGGGGGGGTTACCACCGACCCCCTAGGGATCCCTGTCCTCTATCCCGCTGACTTCAGAGCTGCTTTGAAGTTCCTCCTCAGAGGAGAGGTGAAGGAGAGGAGAGTGGGGGAGAGACAAAGACGGGTTGGAGGAGGGAAAGAACAGTGGAAATGCTTCATTTTTATTCGTGTGCTCACTCGGTTCATGCCTGAGCTGTTTGCATCCTAATATGAGAATAATGTCACAGGCTGTGCCGTGTCTCTGAGCGACAAATTGCAGCCGTGTCGCCGAGGCGAGCGCCAAATCGCCGGAGACCGAGAGCGGCTGATGCTAAGACAGAGTCATGTTCGAAATTTGCAGCAGGTCGTGTCGCTATTCTCGGTCAGCTGATGAATAATGGAAGGGATCTGCCTCCGGTTCCATCAGGTGATCCTGGTGTACTTTTTCCTGAGCGCTGAGTGTGTGTGTGTGTGTGTGTGTGTGTGTGTGTGTGTGTGTGTGTGTGTGTGTGTGTGTGTGTGTGTGTGTGTGTGTGTGTGTTTGCGTGCACGTGGGTGTGAGAGTGAAAAGAATAGAGGAGCAATAAGAGCAGCTGCTGCAGCAAACACACCCCCAACACAGAACCATCTGCTGTACCGACTCCAGCTAAAATACACACACAGACAGCGAGAGACTGACAACAACTCCAAAAAAAAAAAAAAAAACATTACGCCACTCGAAAAACACTCAGAGTGTGTACTCAAAGCTAACCAATCCTCTAGTTTTGCTTTTGGATCATAAACATTAGTTGCACCTTCCCGGTGGATAAATCCTCCCTATTCTATCTGATATTCCCAAAACAGGGGCACCGCCAGGGATTTTGAGCCCCATGAAAAGAAATCTTACCCCCCCCCCATATTATTTTGTCAGTATTATAGCTGTATTAGGGGCCTCTCTGTCAATCATGGGCCCCTAGAATCCTTCTCCTTGTTCTTCCCTTTTTGGCACCCCTGCCCCAAAATAAAAATATTTGATGTAAATAAACATATTGTAGTAAATTTATTAAATTAAATTCACGAAGTATTTCCGTTTTCCCAAATAACATCTACCAATTTTAGAAGGATAGTTTGAATTGCGTAGTATGAAGCATTTATGAAATATGAGCTGATAAAAAATATACTTTATTGTGATCACGGCCAATAAATTGATCTACAATCTGTTGAATCATTCATCTTTCTTTGGAGCAGTTATTGGGAAAATACTAGAAATGATTTTGTCTATCGATTCCGCATATCAGTCCGATTCTTTATTGATTCTCTTATCAATACCTCCTGTGTAGTAAAAGTAGGCTTTACAGGTTTTCTATGTCAACAACATCTTCAATTTCAATATATTTAATTAATTAATTAATATTTAATATATATAACAGAGTTGCCTCAAAGCACTTCACACAGGGAAGGTCTAACCTTACCAACCCCCAGAGCAACAGTGGTAAGGAAAAACTCCCTCTGAGGAAGAAATCTCAAGCAGACCAGACTCAAAGGGGTGACCCCCTACTTGGGCCATGATACAGACATAAATTTCAGAACAATTCACAGAACAATTTACGGACGAATATACAAGAAATGCTATTGGCGCACAGGACAGGAGGATCGCCAACACAAATACAGCTCCCATCTCTGGATGGAGCTGCACCTTAAACAGAGAGAAAAAAAAACAGAATCAGGCATCAGAAAGACAAGAAATACTGTATAATTTGTCAGCATTAAACAACAAGAAAAACAGAAGAAATACTAAGGTGATCGCCGGCCACTAGCCCTAAACTTTACTTAAACACCCAGAATTTAGGTAAAGTTGAGGCTGCAGCCCGCTCCAATTACTAATAAATGAATTAAAAGAGTAAAAAGCGTAAAACAAAACTGTACCAGTATGCTAGCCATATGAAAGGGAAAATAAGTGCATCTTAAGTCTGGACTTGAAAATCTCCACAGAATCTGACTGTTTTATTGACGCATGGAGACCATTCCACAGAACAGGGGCACGATAAGAGAAAACTCTTTTTGAGTATTAAAATATATAAATATGAAATTGGTCACTGGATCCTTGATCTCTCAACATAAATAAAAATAAATAAAATCTGTAGTTTTTGTCAAAAGCATTTCCTTTCAGGTATTAATGAGACAAATGTAACTCCATAGCCTTGAGCTGCGGTCTTGCAATCGGCTTCGCAGCACATCAAGATCAGTGCAATTCATAAAGAACGCAGGACGTCAAATTTTTTTTTTGGGGGGGGGGGGCAGTGTTGGTCTGTTATAGTTTGTTGTATGGACATGATGTGCGTGATGCATCATGTCAATATGGACCAACATCTCCAAGGACTCAATCAATTCAATCAATTTTATTTATATAGCGCCAAATCACAACAAACAGTTGCCCCAAGGCGCTTTATATTGTAAGGCAAGGCCATACAATAATTACGTAAAAACCCCAACGGTCAAAACGACCCCCTGTGAGCAAGCACTTGGCGACAGTGGGAAGGAAAAACTCCCTTTTAACAGGAAGAAACCTCCAGCAGAACCAGGCTCAGGGAGGGACAGTCTTCTGCTGGGACTGGTTGGGGCTGAGGGAGAGAACCAGGAAAAAGACATGCTGTGGAGGGGAGCAGAGATCAATCACTAATGATTAAATGCAGAGTGGTGCATACAGAGCAAAAAGATAAAGAAACACTCAGTGCATCATGGGAACCCCCCAGCAGTCTAAGTCTATAGCAGCATAACTAAGGGATGGTTCAGGGTCACCTGATCCAGCCCTAACTATAAGCTTTAGCAAAAAGGAAAGTTTTAAGCCTAATCTTAAAAGTAGAGAGGGTGTCTGTCTCCCTGATCCGAATTGGGAGCTGGTTCCACAGGAGAGGAGCCTGAAAGCTGAAGGCTCTGCCTCCCATTCTACTCTTACAAACCCTAGGAACTACAAGTAAGCCTGCAGTCTGAGAGCGAAGCGCTCTATTGGGGTGATATTGTACTATGAGGTCCCTAAGATAAGATGGGACCTGATTATTCAAAACCTTATAAGTAAGAAGAAGAATTTTAAATTCTATTGTAGAATTAACAGGAAGCCAATGAAGAGAGGCCAATATGGGTGAGATATGCTCTCTCCTTCTAGTCCCCGTTAGTACTCTAGCTGCAGCATTTTGAATTAACTGAAGGCTTTTCAGGGAACTTTTAGGACAACCTGATAATAATGAATTACAATAGGCCAGCCTAGAGGAAATAAATGCATGAATTAGTTTTTCAGCATCACTCTGAGACAAGACCTTTCTAATTTTAGAGATATTGCGTAAATGCAAAAAAGCAGTCCTACATATTTGTTTAATATGGGCTTTGAATGACATATCCTGATCAAAAATGACTCCAAGATTTCTCACAGTATTACTAGAGGTCAGGGTAATGCCATCCAGAGTAAGGATCTGGTTAGATACCATGTTTCTAAGATTTGTGGGGCCAAGTACAATAACTTCAGTTTTATCTGAGTTTAAAAGCAGGAAATTAGAGGTCATCCATGTCTTTATGTCTGTAAGACAATCCTACAGTTTAGCTAATTGGTGTGTGTCCTCTGGCTTCATGGATAGATAAAGCTGGGTATCATCTGCGTAACAATGAAAATTTAAGCAATACCGTCTAATAATACTGCCTAAGGGAAGCATGTATAAAATGAATAAAATTGGTCCTACCACAGAACCTTGTGGAACTCCATAATTAACCTTAGTCTGTGAAGAAGATTCCCCATTTACATGAACAAATTTTATGGTCAACAGTATCAAAAGCAGCACTGAGGTCTACCAGAACAAGCACAGAGATGAGTCCACTGTCTGAGGCCATAAGAAGATCATTTGTAACCTTCACTAACACTGTTTCTGTACTATGATGAATTCTAAAACCTGACTGAAACTCTTCAAATAGACCATTCCTCTGCAGATGATCAGTTAGCTGTTTTACAACTACCCTTTCAAGAATTTTTGAGAGAAAAGGAAGGTTGGAGATTGGCCTATAATTAGCTAAGATAGCTGGGTCAAGTGATGGCTTTTTAAGTAATGGTTTAATTACTGCCACCTTAAAAGCCTGTGGTACATAGCCAACTAACAAAGATAGATTGATCATATTTAAGATCGAAGCATTAAATAATGGTAGGGCTTCCTTGAGCAGCCTGGTAGGAATGGGGTCTAATAAACATGTTGATGGTTTGGATGAAGTAACTAATGAAAATAACTCAGACAGAACAATCGGAGAGAAAGAGTCTAACCAAATACCGGCATCACTGAAAGCAGCCAAAGATAACGATACGTCTTTGGGATGGTTATGAGTAATTTTTTCTCTAATAGTTAAAATTTTGTTAGCAAAGAAAGTCATGAAGTCATTACTAGTTAAAGTTAATGGAATACTCAGCTCAATAGAGCTCTGACTCTTTGTCAGCCTGGCTACAGTGCTGAAAAGAAACCTGGGGTTGTTCTTATTTTCTTCAATTAGTGATGAGTAGAAAGATGTCCTAGCTTTACGGAGGGCTTTTTTATAGAGCAACAGACTCTTTTTCCAGGCTAAGTGAAGATCTTCTAAATTAGTGAGACGCCATTTCCTCTCCAATTTACGGGTTATCTGCTTTAAGCTGCGAGTTTGTGAGTTATACCACAGAGTCAGGCACTTCTGATTTAAAGCTCTCTTTATCAGAGGAGCTACAGCATCCAAAGTTGTCTTCAATGAGGATGTAAAACTATTGACGAGATACTCTATCTCACTTACAGAGTTTAGGTAGCTACTCTGCACTGTGTTGGTATATGGCATTAGAGAACATAAAGAAGGAATCATATCCTTAAACCTAGTTACAGTGCTTTCTGAAAGACTTCTAGTGTAATGAAACTTATTCCCCACTGCTGGGTAGTCCATCAGAGTAAATGTAAATGTTATTAAGAAATGATCAGACAGAAGGGAGTTTTCAGGGAATACTGTTAAGTCTTCAATTTCCATACCATAAGTCAGAACAAGATCTAAGATATGATTAAAGTGGTGGGTGGACTCATTTACATTTTGAGCAAAGCCAATTGAGTCTAATAATAGATTAAATGCAGTGTTGAGGCTGTCATTCTCAGCATCTGTGTGAATGTTAAAATCGCCCACTATAATTATCTTATCTGAGCTAAGCACTAAGTCAGACAAAAGGTCTGAAAATTCACAGAGAAACTCACAGTAACGACCAGGTGGACGATAGATAATAACAAATAAAACTGGTTTTTGGGACTTCCAATTTGGATGGACAAGACTAAGAGTCAAGCTTTCAAATGAATTAAAGCTCTGTCTGGGTTTTTGATTAATTAATAAGCTGGAATGGAAGATTGTTGCTAATCCTCCGCCTCGGCCCGTGCTACGAGCATTCTGGCAGTTAGTGTGACTCGGGGGAGTTGACTCATTTAAACTAACATATTCATCCTGCTGTAACCAGGTTTCTGTAAGGCAGAATAAATCAATATGTTGATCAATTATTATATCATTTACCAACAGGGACTTAGAAGAGAGAGACCTAATGTTTAAAAGTGCAAAGTGGGCTCCACTGAAATCCATGTGAAATTGAAAATTCGTAAATTGAACTGAGACAGGTACACAGTTACACACAAACATACTTCACACTCTAAACCAGGGGTGGCCAAGTTCGGTCCTCGAGAGCCACATTCCTGACACTCTTAGTTGTCTCCTTGCTCCAACACACCTGAATCCAATGAGAGGCTCATTAAAAGTCTGCTAACGAGTCTTTCATTGGATTCAGGTGTGTTGGAGCAGGGAGACAACTAAGAGTGTCAGGAATGTGGCTCTTGAGGACCAAATTTTGCCACCCCTGCTCTAAAACCTTTTAGCTTTGCGGCACACGTCTACTCCATGAGTGTAGGTGTTAGTGACTATTTTCTGTTTTAGTGTAAGTCTTATTCTGGCAATCCATAGATAAATAAAACAAAGAGTGGGAGAGCTGTGAGAGTGGGCAATTCAGTGGATCAGGAGAGATAAGATGATGACTCAGGCAGAAGCTCACACATGAGGATGTGAGACGATACCTCATGTTTCACCCATTAAAAGCCTTATGTACGGAAGTAAACTGCTCCAATCCCCTGCTCATCCCAGCTGGGAGTTTCTGTCCGCTGTTTAAATCATGTCGGATCTTAAAGTTGTAGTTCCTTTTGGAATGTTGTACGATTTAAGCCATAAATGGGTTTTCTTTTGCATGACTATAATACTAGCTCTTAGTTTTCAAATAAAGGATCGAGAATCATATATCACACATATGATCAAGATTCACCTTTTCTGGTGACACCACTGATATGTTCTTGTGCTTCGTGTGCTACTGAAGAAACTAAATAAGTGATTATCATAGTGTGGGCCAGGGTCTCCTGGTGGACTGAGAAGGTACTGCAAGTATGTCACGAGAGGCCCATCCATTTTCTATACCCGCTTACTTACTTATACCACAGGCTCGTTTGTAGGCGGGCACTACAGGGGTAAAATATGACTCATATGACGTAATTTCTCTACTTCCGGGGGACCAACCACGGCATTTTCAATGGATTTTTGGACAAATTACATGCAAACAAAGTGAAAATGCAAAGAAAGAAATGATGATGCAGTGGGAAAATGGACATGTGTTGCAGTTTGTTTATGACCTGGAGCACAGACGTGTTGAGATGGTTATGCAGGCGAGAGAACGTAGCTACTCTGGTTAGCTGTGTAGGCTAACACTTACCGACACGACGTCTTCCACTCGCTTCTTTTCTTCTCCTCTGGGAACCGAAAAAAAAAACTTTTCGCAGTTGCTTTGGTGATTGCAGCGGAAAACAAAACCGTACACCATATATCCGTGTGAAGTTATGCTGTGTATATATTAAATGGAGGTCCCCGTAAGTGGTCAAATCCCGCGATATCACAGAGGGTCCAAACAAGACTGCGGTCTCCTATTAAGGGTGCCATGAGAGGTCATTAAAAATAAATAAGTACGTATCTGGTTTTCAGTTTTGTAGTGAAACTTAAAATTACCCCAAAATACTTATGATGATTTTAAAAATGTAACTAATAATAATAATAATAATAATAAATGAATGTATGGGATTCACCTTCTTTTATCTGACCTGTTTAACACAATATATATATATATATATATATATATATATATATGGAAATACTTAAGCTTAGTCTCATTTGTTGATCAAAATTATAATTAAAGGCTTGCATGGGGTGCAGAAGATTTTCAGATTTCAAAGTGGGCCACGGCCTTCTTAAGTTTAGGAATGGCTACAGTAGATCTTCAGTTGTGACTAAAAGGGCCAAAATAACAATAAAAAAGATTAAAAATGTGAACAGGAAGACAGCAGTGGGCACTGTTAATAAACCTTGCCCACCGTAGATCTGTTGGGAAGAACTACAGATAACGTCTGGACAGGTTTCACACAAAGGTTTTACCTGCCAGACAGGTAAGACAACGCTCACACAGGTCGGCTGTTTTCAGTTATCAATCGTAATATTATTTTAAGATGCAGTGTTTTTACTTGCTTTTTAGTTTTCCTCAAATGCTGCATGGATTTTGATTCTTGTATGCTTCTGTATATATATTCCAATTCTAAAGTAGAACTCTACTAGTGTATACTAAGGTATATGTAAATATCTAAAAAGAGAAGAGTAGAATAGAAGAGTAAAATAGAGTAGAGCAACTTAGGTGCCTGGTCTTGAGAATCAGGGATGGAAGGTTGAAAAGCTTTTAAATCCCATGGGAACTCTCCCTACCCACCCGAGCGGCTCAAGAAATTTGACGTCATGTATATAAGTGATATTTACGCAATAAGGGTAATAAACAACATATACAACATATACAAGAAATATAGTACTACGTTATATATAGGAATTAGCTTCTAAAACCTGAATATTCATACAGGAGAAGATTGTATTATACGTGTACCTAGTCTGTAGACTAGTAGTAAAATCAATTATAGCTAGTAGGCTAAGCTATAAATATGGTTAATTTATTATAGAAACAGAAGCTATGATGTAATAAGTTATAGGTATCTATCTAAAGTTCACCCTTATTATATTATATACTCAACAAAAATATAAACGCAACACTTTTGGTTTTGCTCCCATTTTGTATGAGATGATCTAAAAGATCTAAAACTTTTCCCACATACACAATATCACCATTTCCCTCAAATATTGTTCACAAACCAGTTGAAATCTGTGATAGTGAGCACTTCTCCTTTGCTGAGATAATCCATCCCACCTCACAGGTGTGCCATACCAAGATGCTGATTAGACACCATGATTAGTGCACAGGTGTGCCTTAGACTGCCCACAATAAATACCAGTCAGTATCTGGTGTGACAACCATTTGCCTCATGCAGTGCAACACATCTCCTTCGCATCATCCATGAAGAGAACACCTTTCCAGTGTGCCAAACGCCAGCGAATGTGAGCATTTGCCTACTCAAGTCGGTTACGACGACGAACTGGAGTCAGGTCGAGACCCCGATGAGGACGACGAGCATGCAGATGAGCTTCCCTGAGACGGTTTCTGACAGTTTGTGCAGATATTCTTTGGTTATGCAAACCGATTGTTTCAGCAGCTGTCCGAGTGGCTGGTCTCAGACGATCTTGGAGGTGAACATGCTGGATGTGGAGGTCCTGGGCTGGTGTGGTTACACGTGGTCTGCGGTTGTGAAGCTGGTTGGATGTACTGCCAAATTCTCTGAAATGCCTTTGGAGACGGCTTATGGTAGAGAAATGAACATTCAATACACGAGCAACAGCTCTGGTTGACATTCCTGCTGTCAGCATGCCACCTGCACGCTCCCTCAAATCTTGCGACATCTGTGGCATTGTGCTGGGTGATAAAACTGCACCTTTCAGAGTGGCCTTTTATTGTGGGCAGTCTAAGGCACACCTGTGCACTAATCATGGTGTCTAATCAGCATCTTGATATGGCACACCTGTGAGGTGGGATGGATTATCTCAGCAAAGGAGAAGTGCTCACTATCACAGATTTAGACTGGTTTGTGAACAATATTTGAGAGAAATGGTGATATTGTGTATGTGGAAAAAGTTTTAGATCTTTGAGTTCATCTCATACAAAATGGGAGCAAAACCAAAAGTGTTGCGTTTATATTTTTGTTGAGTATCTAATGGAACCCCCAAAATAGGATACTATATATTGAAAGCTGTTAAAGAACCCATGAACTGAAGAATATTAAAAATCTACACCATGTAAAATAAATAAGTAAATCACGAAAATAAGCTAACTATAGCTAGATGAGCTACTGTTAAATTAGCCGTTAATAAGCCAACCGTACCTTGCTATCTAACAAGGTAAACAAAGCTGGTAACTAGTGTATAAAGTACAATAGCGTAGTTTAACCCTAAAATAATGGTATAAGCAAATACATATAAAAACAAATGTAAACAAAAGTATGTATTAACGTTAGTTTCCCAAACAGAACAGAACCGACTATATTGTTAGCTATGCTAAACGGTGCTACATGTTTATGTTAATGTGATTCCTCTTCAAGTCATCTGTAAAATCTTACAAGCAAACTTACTACATTTGCTATGGAGCTGTCCCCCCCGCCCCCCCAAAAATAAATAAATAGCAGCATTAAAATTAGCTGTAATTTTTTTTCTTTTTTAATATTTGCACCAGAAAAAATAAATGTGCTTTATAACACAATTTTGTGAAAAATCAAAAGGGGACTGCAGCTTCATTACTGTGTAATTGTCGTGCAGAGCGTTGCCCGTCATGTTGCCCGTTAAAGAGTGCGCTGGTGAACTGAAGCAGGAAGCAAAATATCATCACTGCCTAGTTGCAGCAGGTGGTAGAATTCTGTTTATTTGCCCCAGAGAGCTCTGGAAAAAAGGCCATGGATGTGCAGGAACAAAAGCAGGATAAGGAGATGCTGTGCTGAAAAGATGAATGCAGCTGTGACCTTTTTCTATCTTTACTTGCAGTGCACACTGGGAATTCATATCAGGTTCACCTTCAGCCGGCGTCACACAGCCTTTCACTATTTAGAGCAGGACGGACTTAAAATAACATTTTGTTCCCGTTATCCTGGGCTCAGTGCGGCCGTATTGGCGGATCCGGCGAGCAGCTCAGCCTTCGAGGTGTGTGGGCTGACTCACAAGCTTATTTTCACCTTTGTCGTGGTGAAAATCGCATGTAGCCAAAAGTAATTTAATTTGAGAAGCCACTTGTGAGACGCACGTATCCTGCAAGTCATATTTTTAAAATGCTTTCAGAAATAATAATTAAGCAAACCCACGTCTCCAAATATGTAAAAAACAAAAAGAGGATTGCCAAAATGTTTTTGTTCATTGTTGGTTTGTTGGCCAGATTATTCAGTAGTGTTACAGAAAAACAGAAAGTGCCGATCGTAGTGGTAACGTCTGTCTGTCTGTGGATAAAATCTGTGGACCAGCATCTCATAACACAGGTCATGTCAAGGTCATAGGTCAAAGGTTAAGATGAAATCATAGGTCGTAGTCTGTTTTCAGCAGCGACAGGCGAATTTCAATCCAACTTGCTGCACAAACTCAGTGGTCCACTCTCTCATATCCCAGGTCAAGTCAGAGGTCATCATCTAAAATATATTAATGGCCATATCTCAGATACGAGGTGAGACATTGAAACGTGGTTTTCTGCAGAGAGTTTTGTTCTCTTGTGGCTGACACATGTATCAGACCTCTGATGTCAATGACGCCACATGATGATGTGGAGAGAAGTCAGAATTAGCTGGCAGCAGCAGTCAGGCACTGTGATCACCCAGACACTTTGCTACGAACCGATTTTCAGACATCCTGCTGAGAATGTTTAGCTTCAATGTTTTCGAACCTTTTGTAGTTTTGAAGCTTTGTGTTTTTGCTGATGTGAATCTGCTCATTTCATACTGTAATTTCCATTTATTTAAATTAAGGAAAAAAAAAATATATATATATATATATATATATATATATATATATATATATATACAAGGTCTGTTAGAAAAGTATCCGACCTTATTATTTTTTTCAAAAACCATATGGATGTGAATCACGTGTGATTGCGTCAGACAAGCTTGAACCCTCGTGTGCATGCGTGAGTTTTTCCACGCCTGTCGGTTGCGTCATTCGCCTGTGAGCAGGCTTTGAGTGAGGAGTGGTCCACCCCCTCACCGGATTTTCATCGTCAGGAAATGGCGGAATGATTTGGGCTTTTTTTCCATCAGAATTTTTTCAGAAACTGTTAGAGACTGGCAGCTGGAAACCATGAGAAAAATTTATCTGGCTTTCGGTGAAAATTTTACGGGCTTCACAGAGAATAAGGACTGTTACTACAGCTTTAAGGACAGCTTTAAGGACGGCTTTAAGGACGGCTTTAAGGACGCTCAGCGCGCCGCGCTCCGTGCCACCATCGAGAGCCACAAACCACCGGATCATTTCTAAACGGATGGCTCTGTGGATCCGAGACCGTTGTGTGCACTTTCTCTGGTTATCACAAGAGCTGGACATCAGCCATTTTATGGCAGATTTCACTTTTAACAAGAGATTTTGTCATGGAAAGCCGAGCGGAGGCTTCACGCGTCACGACCGATTTGCTGATGGAGCGAGACAAAGGAACACCTCCATTTTGGTCTCACAGGACGGCTTTGAGATGGCGTTCAGACAGCTGTCGGTGGTTTTTCCATCGAGTGATTATCCGAGAAATTGTGGATGTGCCTGGACATGCCGGAACATGTCCCGTGAGGCTTCATCACGGCGTTGCTTTGCGCCATGCGGCACCTCCGCGATGCGCGGAATTCCTCCGCACGTCTGTCTCAATGTGCCGAAAAAGTGCTGATGTCCACGTCTTTTCACAATTCCTGTGCTAGTCAGACGACGTCCCGGATAAAATACAGTGTCCAGTTTGGAAATGAACGGCACATTCCACTGTTACAGGAGTTTTTGTCATGGAAAGAGGAGCAGAGGCTTCGCGCGTCGCGGCGGTGCCGCATGGCGCACAGCAACACCGTGATGAAGCCTCACGGGACATGATCTGGCATGTCCAGGCACATCCACAATTTCTCGGATAATCACTCGATGGAAAAACCACCGACAGCTGTCTGAACGCCATCTCAAAGCCGTCCTGTGAGACCAAAACGGAGGTGTTCCTTTGTCTCGCTCCATCAGCAAATCGGTCGTGACGCGCGAAGCCTCTGCGCGGCTTTCCATGACAAAATCTCTTGTTAAAAGTGAAATCTGCCGGAAAATGGCTGATGTCCAGCTCTTGTGATAACCAGAGAAAGTGCACACGACGGTCTCGGATCCACAGAGCCATCCGTTTAGAAATGGTCCGGTGGTTTGTGGCTCTCGATGGCAGTATGGAGCGCGGAAACCATTAGAAAAATTCATCTGGCTTTCGGTGAAAGTTTTATGGGCTTCACAGAGAATAAGGACTGTTACTACAGCTTTAAGGACCCCTTTAAGGACCCTCGGTGCGCTGCGCTCCGAGCTGCGATGACGCGGCACAAGCCACCGGACCATTTCTAAACGGATGGCTCTGTGGATACGAGACCATCGTGTGCTCTTTCTCTGGTTATCACAAGAGCTGGACATCAGCCATTTTCCGGCAGATTTCACTTTTAACAAGAGATTTTGTCATGGAAAGCCGCGCGGAGGCTTCGAGTGTCACGACCGATTCGCTTTGGAAGCGAGACAAAAAAACACCTCCGTTTCGGCGTGTCAGAGGACAAGTTTGGACATGTCTATCTTGGCTTTCAGTGTTTACCAGTCCAGTAAGTGTCAGTGAAATTGTGGAGAGCTGGACATGCCGAAACGGAGGTGTTCCTTTGTCTCGCTTCCAAAGCGAATCGGTCGTGACGCGCGAAGCATCCGCGCGGCTTTCCATGACAAAATCTCTTGTTAAAAGTGAAATCTGCCGGAAAATGGCTAATGTCCAGCTCTTGTGATAACCAGAGAAAGAGCACACGATGGTCTCGTATCCACAGAGCCATCCGTTTAGAAATGGTCCGGTGGCTTGTGCCGTGTCGTCGCAGCTCGGAGCGTGGCGCGCCGAGCGTCCTTAAAGGGGTCCTTAAAGCTGTACTAACAGACCTTATTCTCTGTGAAGCCCATAAAATTTTCACAGAAAGCCAGATAAATTTTTCGAATGGTTTCCAGGTGCCAGTCTCTAATAGCTTCTGAAAAAATTCTGATGGAAAAAAAGTCCTTTTCATTCCGCCATTTCCAGACAATGAAAATCCGACGAGGGGGCGGGACCACTCCTTCCTGAGGCGTGCTCACAGGCGAATGACGTCACCGACAGGCGTGGAAAAACTCACGCATGCGCACGAAGGTTCAAGCATGTCTGACGTAAAAACATATGAATGAAATCCATATAGTTTTTGAAAAAAATAAAAAGGACCGTTACTTTATTGACAGACCTCGTGTGTATATATATATATATATATATATATATATATATATATATATATATATATATATATATATATGTATACAGTAGTGCTATGTGACTAAAAAGATTAATCCAGGTTTTGAGTACATTTCTTATTGTTAGATGGGAAACAAGGTACCAGTAAATTCAGTAGATTCTCACAAATCCAACAAGACCAAGCATTCATGATATGCACACTCTTAAGGCTATGAAATTGGGCTGTTAGTAAAAGAAAAGTAGAAAAGGGGGTGTTCACAATAATAGTAGTGTGGCATTCAGTCAATGAGTTCCTCAATTTTGTGGAACAAACAGGTGTGAATCAGGTGTCCCCTATTTAAGGATGAAGCCAGCACCTGTTGAACATGCTTTTCTCTTTGAAAGCCTGAGGAAAATGGGATGTTCAAGACATTATTCAGAAGAACAGCGTAGTTTGATTAAAAAGTTGATTGGAGAGGGGAAAACTTATACACAGGTGCAAAAAATTCTAGGCTGTTCATCTACAATGATCTCCAGTGCTTTAAAATGGACAAAAAAACAGAGATGCATGGAAGAAAATGGAAAACAACCATCAAAATGGATAGAAGAATAACCAGAATGGCAAAGGCTCACCCATTGATCAGCTCCAGGATGATCAAAGGCAGTCTGGAGTTACCTGTAAGTGTTGTGACAGTTAGAAGACGCCTGTGTGAAGCTAATTTATTTGCAAGAATCCCCCGCAAAGTCCCTCTGTTAAATAAAAGACATGTGCAGAAGAGGTTACAATTTGCCAAAGAACACATCAACTGGCCTAAAGAGAAATGGAGGAATATTTTGTGGACTGATGAGAGAAAAATTGTTCTTTTTGGGTCCAAGGGCCGCAGACAGTTTGTGAGATGACCCCCAAACTCCGAATTCAAGCCACAGTTCATAGTGAAGACAGTGAAGCATGGTGGTGCAAGCATCATGATATGGGCATGTTTCTCCTACTATGGTGTTGGGCCTATATATCGCATACCAGGTATCATGGATCAGTTTGGATATGTCAAAATACTTGAAGAGGTCATGTTGCCTTATGCTGAAGAGGACATGCCTTTGAAATGGGTGTTTCAACAAGACAATGACCCCAAGAACACTAGTAAATGAGCAAAATCTTGGTTCCAAAGTAACAAAATTAATGCCTCGCAGATGTGAAGAAATCATGAAAAACTGTGGTTATACAACTAAATACTAGTTTAATGGTTCACAGGATTGCTAAAAAAGCAGTTTGAACATAATAGTTTTGAGTTTGTAGCATCAACAGCAGATGCTACTATTATTGTGAACACCCCCTTTTCTACTTTTTTTTACTAACAGCCCAATTTCATAGCCTTAAGAGTGTGCATATCATGAATGCTTGGTCTTGTTGGATTTGTGAGAATCTACTGAATCTACTGGTACCTTGTTTCCCATATAACAATAAGAAATATACTCAAAACCTGGATTAATCTTTTTAGTCACATAGCACTACTATTATTCTGAGCACTACTATATATACATATATATATATATATATATATATATATATATATACTCAACAAAAATATAAACGCAACACTTTTGGTTTTGCTCCCATTTTGTATGAGATGAACTCAAAGATCTAAAACTTTTTCCACATATACAATATTACCATTTCTCTCAAATACTGTTCACAAACCAGTCTGAATCTGTGATAGTGAGCACTTCTCCTTTGTTGAGATAATCCATCCCACCTCACAGGTGTGCCATATCAAGATGCTGATTAGACACCATGATTAGTGCACAGGTGTGCCTTAGACTGTCCACAATAAAAGGCCACTCTGAAAGGTGCAGTTTTGTTTTATTGGGGGGGGATACCAGTCAGTATCTGGTGTGACCACCATTTGCCTCATGCAGTGCAACACATCTCCTTCGCATAGAGTTGATCAGGTTGTCAATTGTAGCCTGTGGAATGTTGGTCCACTCCTCTTCAATGGCTGTACGAAGTTGCTGGATATTGGCAGGAACTGGTACATGCTGTCGTATACGCCGGTCCAGAGGATCCCAAACATGCTGAATGGGTGACATGTCCGGTGAGTATGCCGGCCATGCAAGAACTGGGACATTTTCAGCTTCCAAGAATTGTGTACAGATCCTTGCAACATGGGGCCGTGCATTATCCTGCTGCAACATGAGGTGATGTTCTTGGATGTATGGCACAACAATGGGCCTCAGGATCTCGTCACGGTATCTCTGTGCATTCAAAATGCCATCAGTAAAATGCACCTGTGTTCTTCGTCCATAACAGACGCCTGCCCATACCATAACCCCACCGCCACCATGGGCCACTCGATCCACAACATTAACATCAGAAAACCGCTCACCCACACGACGCCACACACGCTGTCTGCCATCTGCCCTGGACAGTGTGAACCGGGATTCATCCGTGAAGAGAACACCTCTCCAACGTGCCAAACGCCAGCGAATGTGAGCATTTGCCCACTCAAGTCAGTTACGACGACGAACTGGAGTCATGTCGAGACCCCGATGAGGACGACGAGCATGCAGATGAGCTTCCCTGAGACGGTTTCTGACAGTTTGTGCAGAAATTCTTGGTTATGCAAACCGATTGTTTCAGCAGCTGTCCGAGTGGCTGGTCTCAGACGATCTTGGAGGTGAACATGCTGGATGTGGAGGTCCTGGGCTGGTGTGGTTACACGTGGTCTGCGGTTGTGAGGCTGTTTGGATGTACTGCCAAATTCTCTGAAATGCCTTTGGAGACGGCTTATGGTAGAGAAATGAACATTCAGTACACGAGCAACAGCTCTGGTTGACATTCCTGCTGTCAGCATGCCAATTGCATGCTCCCTCAAATCTTGCGACATCTGTGGCATTGTGCTGTGTGATAAAACTGCACCTTTCAGAGTGGCCTTTTATTGTGGGCAGTCTAAGGCACACCTGTGCACTAATCATGGTGTCTAATCAGCATCTTGATATGGCACACCTGTGAGGTGGGATGGATTATCTCAGCAAAGGAGAAGTGCTCACTATCACAGATTTAGACTGGTTTGTGAGCAAAAAAAAGTTTTAGATCTTTGAGTTCATCTCATACAAAATGGGAGCAAAACCAAAAGTGTTGCGTTTATATTTTTGTATTTTTGTTGAGTATATATATATATATATATATATATATATATATATATATATATATATATATATATATATATATAGTTTAGTCCCAAGTTTATTTCTGATTAAGATGCCTTTACTCTTTTGTTGCTGAATAATGTTAGTGTGCAAAAAATGTAGATATGGTAAAAATCAAGGTATGATGTTAAAATAATATCAAGCATCGAGTTAGTAAATCCCTTCAGCTGCTTCCTTGTTTGCACTCAGGGCCGCCACAGCAGATCCAAGGTGGATCTGCATGTTGAATTGGTACAGGTTTTACGCCGGATGCCCTTTCTGACGCACCTCAACATTAGATGGAGAAAATGTAGAAGTGGTGGGATTTGAGCCGGGTACTTTCCGCACAGAAACGAAGTGTACAAACCACTTGACCACCACCCCTGCAACAATAGCAAACGTCTAAATAAAACAAAATTACATTAAAGTATGTACAGTTGGTGAAATACTTTGGTATTACATTTTGGGCCTGATCCAAATAAATGAAATGGAACATCAATTAATTCATTCTGTTTATCTTTGAAAAGAGTTTCAGTGAGCCAGTGATCTTAACTGAACCACTGTTACATTCACAATAAAAGTTTGTTGCACTGTAAGTAGGGCTGCAGCTTTTGATTATTTTAGTAATCGAGTATTCTGGTGATTAATCGAGTATTTGGATAAAAAAAAAATTAATTTCATTAATTTAGTTAAGCTAATTTAACAGTTATTCTTGACAGAGAAAATGATAAGTCAGTTTAATGAACAACCAATTCAACTCCTCTTAAAATACACATTTTTTTGGCAAACTTTAGTGGTATAATTTAGCTGGTAGCTGCTTCTTTACAGAAAGGAGTCAATTTAAGTGGCATTGGCATAGTCTCGATTAATTTTAAAGATGATAAAAAAAGATGATGAAAAAAACTTAAATTGGAAACTTTATCATTGTCCAGATCTGCCTTGAAAAAGAGATCTTGATCTCAATGGGACTAACCTAGTAAAATAAAGATTAAATTAAAGTGGGAGGGGGAAGTGTTGGCTTTTTAAATACTTAAAAGACACTGGACTTGAAAAGATTTAGTACAGCTACAACCCCAATTCCAATCAAGTTGGGACATTATGTGAAATGTAAAAAACAGAATACGATTTGCAAATCCTCTTCAACCTATATTCAATTGAATGCACCACAAAGACAAGCTATTTAATGTTAAACTGATAAACTTTATTGTTTCTGTGCAAATATTTGCTCATTTTGAAATGGATGCCTGCAACACGTTTCAAAAAAGGTGGGACAGTGGCAACAAAAGACTGGGAAAGTTGATGAATGCTCAAAGAACACCTGTTTGGAACATTCCACAGGTGAACAGGTTAATTGGAAACAGCTGAGTGTCATGATTGGGAATAAAAGGAGCATCCCCAAAAGGCTCAGCCGTTCACAAGCAAAGATGGGGTGAAGATCACCACTTTGTGAACAACTGCATGAAAAAAATAGTCCAACAGATGAAGAACAATGTTTCTAAACGAATCTGGCGTAAGCACAGATATATTCAGATGTATGAAAGTATGCATCCGCCCTTTTCAGGTTTCAAATCCCGCAAAACTTCGGAGAGGTCGTCGCTCTGCGAGATCTCAGTAACATTGAGAACTGCATTGAGACGCTCTGATCACGCTGCACTTTCACCGCTGCACACAGGCAACAGCATTAACATCGCAACATAAAACTATTTTTATATTGTGCCTAAAACTCTCATGAATATATTCTCTTGATTTATAGATGTTGTTATTATGTTTATTTTATGTAAAGATCACAGGCTGTCTCTCTGTTATTTTCAATGGGAGCTGCTGTGAGCGTCGCTCGCTTGCTCTTTAACGTCTTGATTATTGTTCTTTACAACACTGTTTGTCCTCTTTGTTCCAGACTAATATATATAATATGTCTGAAATTCAGTTTGCGTTTATTAATTTCCACGCAGATTAAACGTAGCAGACACGGACTATTCGTTATAATTGTTTTAGCAAGTTTTCAGGGTATCATGCAGCAGTCTCTTATTAACGTGATGAAAAGCATAAAAAATTACGTTTTTGTAGTATAATATTCATTTACAACTGTCATTATGTGGATTCTCTATGTTGTTTTGACTGCAGCAACTTTCTGGCACGCAAGGGATTATGGGATACATGAAAACCCTGGATAGGCATGAATTCACGCACGTTCTGTTTGTACATCCCACTGAATGTGGAATTGAGCGTGGAACCAAACTCCTCCCTGACCACACCCTATTTAAATATGCAACTTCATGTAAATAGGCCCTTTGAGCAGGGATTCACCACGACATCACATCAGACAACATGAACACAGAAAAGAAATTATACTACAGATGAATGGAAATGACTTGGAGACACTCAGGGACAGTTTATTCTGTACGCTGTTAAACAGATTAATCATGAAACTGGAAAAATGTTCATGGGAGCTATGAAGCACACACACACTGACATTAAAAAGGTGAGGTGCACCTCCGCTGACCAGTCACAATTTACACACACGTTTATTGACAAATATGGAGCACAGGAAGCCTGTTAAGAAGCTCTGCAGCTCAACATCAAGCAAAAAAAAAAAAAAAACACGTTTATAATAATAAAAATAATATTAATAATAAAAACATATTTGAATGCACACATCACCAAATTGCCAAACAAAAACCGCTCTGGTTTTCGTTTGGAACAATTACATGAATAAACTATTTAAACACAAGCCCCCTCCCCTTACATTCCTCATAAACAGCTTTTAACAGAACGTTTCCACAACAACGATTCCAGCATGAAGCCCGTTTCAATTTTATTCAACCTTCATATTTTTTGCCAGAAAAATTAACTTGTCCAAAACTGTCACACTCTCTAAGGGATTTTTAAAAGAGAGTTAATGTTAAAGAATCCCTTTTATTTACTTTTATACAATTTATTTTATTTTCTCTCTCTTTCTACAGTATTAACTGTTTGTTTAATGTTTGTTAGTATAGCTTTTTAAATAAAGTTTTGAAAACAAAAACATTGTGGGAGAGGCAAAAAAATGAGTAAAACCAACTTAAAAATATTTAGAACCACAAATAAACTTGATTCTTGGTTTGTTTATTTATTTTGCCATTAAAACTGGCCATCACTTATTAAAAGAAAATAACTTCTCAAAGCCAGGGCTTCTCAAAGTCTGGGGACTATTTAATCACAGCTCAGCAAACGAGGTCAGTAGGCTGAGTGAGTCCGAGTGAGGAGGATTGTAGATATCCCTCCGCTCAGCGCTTTACAGGCTGCTGCAGAGGAGGGGAGGGGTGGGGGGGAGACCCACTGCTGCTTGGTGACAACAGAGACTTTCACTTTCAGTTGGCAAACATCAGAAAAGTCTCTGGTAACGCCAGGAAAAGTAGCTAGATTTGTCGCTACTCGTTTTTGAGAAAATAAGATGTCAAGAGGGTCTGGAAAGTCGCCAGATTTAGCGAGAAAGTCGCTGTTGGCAACACCAAATGTAAACACATGCAACATGGACTCACCCGTGAACAGCCCTGTACTGAACCATACGAAACGGTTCAATACAAATACATGTACCGTTACACCCTTACTTATTTGGAAGTAATTCCTCGCATTCTGTGAATACATGCTCACGTCGGTTTGCACCATTTGCAAGGTCCTCTAACAACGCCACTGTTAGTGCCATTTTATGCATCACTTTGCATGTGCTTTTATATCAATCTACAGAATTTCAAACACGTGGGTGTGTTAAATGTTCATCAATGTGTCTCTGATGTGCACATTACTCTGATGACTTCTTGTTTTCACACTAGTAACGGTTCCCTACATCACCTGTACATGTTGGCGGTGGCACAATAGCTGTAGAAACATGCGAACGCCAGCCAGGATTTTTGCGTGACGCACCGCACATTTCCACGTGTACGTCACTTTTGATACATCTGCACATGGATGTGGAGACGGGCGTACGACAGGTTTTTGTGCGTACACATTAAGGCTGAAACAATTAGTCAAGTAACTCGAATAATTCGATTACAAAAAATGTTCGAGGCAAATTCTGTGCCTCGAAGCTTCATTTAACATTGTAGTACATGTGCCAAGCCTATGTGCTGCGCTGCAATGCCCCCCCCCCAAAAAATAGAAGAAGATTAGAGCATAACAGCTAATCAAATTAGCAACGATAGCTATATATATATATATCAAACCTTAAATATGGTTAAATTTTACAAGTTGGAGAAAACAAAACAGAAAGCCACATCCCATCGCCATTTCAGCAAAATGTCAACACTTTGGTGCAGCAATATTGTGCCATTGCTTAGGGAGATCCCTGGACTATTGGTGATGTTTAAAAACACAAAAGTGCTTTTTATCTGATTACTCGATTAATCACCAGAATAATCGATAGAATACTCAATTACTAAAATAATGGAGAGCTGCAGCCCGAGTACACACACATTGTACGTGATCCAGATTGTGGATTTTGTGGATATTTGAATTTAATATTGAAAAGCCCATTTGATGTACATTTTGCATTCTATCTCAATCAAAAGTGCCTCAGTCACTCTCATTTTTCTGTCACGGATTTATCTACACCACCAAAATTGGACGGACATTCCAATTTATGCCTGCTTGTCTGTCTTCCAGTTATCAGTGCCAAAAAGTTCCTAAAAGCAATGACAAATTGTGCACAGCAGAGATAGACAGTGTTCTGTCAAAATTATCTGAAAAAGATACAGAAAAACTTGAAAAACAAAAAAACAAACAAAGCAGACATCACAAAAAAGTTTGATTCAAGTGCACTAAATAGATATTCCTGGCATTCGATGACGTATATTTTAGCTTATGAAAAGCTTCTTCTAACAGTTTGACCTGGAAAAGTTTTCCAAGGTAAAATTTTGTGGAATTGGAAACTAGTGTTGGCGGAGGTTTGTGCTCTGCGAGCGTGATGCTCTAGTTCAAATATGCTTCTGAGTCTTAATGTCCACTTGATTGGAACATTTTCAAGAACCATCAGTCAGGTTCTATAAATAACGAGGCGCCTTGCTGTGTGCTGGTAAATATAATACAGCAAATAATTTTACAACCAGCCCTCTTACAAATACAAGTTAAATTAGGCGACTCAAATCACTCACTGTACAAACACGCAAACAGGTGGCAGAACCAAAGTCCCAATCAGGACAGCATCCTTTGTGTGTAAAAATCTATTTTAAATGTGTGAAGGTAGACAATCGTACTCCTCAAACAGTGGGATATAGGCTCTCCATCAGGTCAGCCACCCTCCTCTCAAAGCATCTTTGGAGGTGATCAACATGGATAGTAGCTGGTGAATTATTTAGAAGCTCCATCCGGCAGTGCCTGCCAGACACAGGCCCAGACTGTGACACCAAAACTGATATTGGACCAATGTGCAAGTAACTTGGGAGATAAAGTGGCAGTTCCCCAGAGCCTCTTACTGCATCCTGCTCCAACCTGCTCAGTGGAAAAGCCACAGCCTGTTTTTTTTTAAAACACATCTATGTTCTTGGAGCAAGGACCTTGTTTTGTCAGCACTGGCTGCTAAGTTTTTTCTTATGTGTCGGTGGGTTTTTAGGCTTATTAAGTGAGTTTCACAACACATTTTGAACAAGTAGCAGTATCATTGGTGGCCACCAGACCTGGGCTGCAGACATTAAACAAACAAGCTTATTTCCAGCTGCATGGGACTTCAACCACACATGCTCCTAATTTCCATCATGCAAGTGATGGATATTTTTTTCCCCTGCAAAAAGCCAAAGACATGACAGGCAGGTATGTGGGATATTAAATTTATGTTTATCTGGTGACTCAGTTAAACAGTATTTAATCAGTTTGTCATTCTATGCCCTTTTAATTTGGAGACTCATGTGCGGATGGCATTCAAGATGGCATGCAAGATCGTGCAAAAACAAGTAATTCACTTCATTTCATCATCCACATTTTTAGTAGTTGAAGATTTTTTTTATTCATTTATTTTTCTGTGCCTGCTGCTTCAAATGGAAAGGAGCTGGTGTTTGCCACGCCCTCTCTCTGAAGGGTTGGGAGTCGTCTCTCTGACACAAATCATGTGGGTGTGTCTCACAGAGTGCCTTCCAACTCAGCGGGCGTGTCCCCCGATGGGTTTCAGACCTAAAGCTTTGCTGGTAACAACAGGATTTGTGGCACTTTCCAAGTTCGCGAGTCCGACCATGTTGGGAGTTTGGGGCTTTGACAATGAAGTCGGTTATTTTAATGTTTAACATAATAACAACAACAAGACGCTATAGCCAAGTTTGCACATTAATTGACATTGAGACTATATTTGTCTCAGGAACCTTTCAGGAACTCCCTGTAATTGTAGTGTTTACGTGTCTTCTTCATAGCCAGCCACTTATTTTAAGGTCTGCATGTTGTCGTGAAAGTTGCAAATGGGGGCTGTGTGACTGTGCTGAAAGTGGCTGCACAGCTTAAAGAGTCGGTGGGGGTTGATGTCAAACTTATTCCAACTGAGTGGAAATGTGATGATTCCACAGATGTGTTAAAAGTGACTTTTCTTCTTCATGACTGAAGTCACGGTGCTGTGACACACTACTGCTGTCAACAGAGGACGTCCTCTTTACTCACACTGTCAGAACGGTTTATGTCTCCAAACCTCTCACGCACCTTTGACTTGCAACCAAAAGCAATGATGGCGGCTAATTGTGTCCAGTTTGCACAATGACAGCTTTGGCAGCAGTGGAGGCCTCTTCATCACAACCCTGAAAGTTAAAATTCACGTGAGGTTCTTCAACATTTTGTCAGTGTTGATAACGTGCAGACAGTTTAGCTCAGTTATAGATTTTTTAATTTTTCTCATTGTTTTGCACGTGGCTGTTTAATTTTTTTTTTTTTTTTTTTTTACCTTCATATATTGCAGAAAAGATGAGAGAATCAGGGGAAACTTTGATCAATCAATCAACATTTATTTATAAAGTGCTTTATAGCACCAAATGGTGTCCAAAGTGATTCACAGTAAAAAGAGATTCACAAAAATACAACACACATACAATAAATTTAAAACAGCACATAAAAACAGAACATGTCACCTCCCCACTCTGTGTTAAAAGCCAGTTTAAATAAATAAATCTGCGTAAATAGAGAGGTAGGTTGTTATATAATCTGGGGCCAGTTACCGCAAAAGAACAATCACCCCAGAATTTATATCTTGACCTCAGAACATCGAAGTAAAGCTGGCCGGACGCCCGTAATGTCCTACTGTAAGTGTGCAAAGTTAAAACTTCAAGGTGCAAGACCATAAATAGCTTTAAAAACAAACATTAAAATCTTAAAATCAATTCAACATTTTTATTCCTTATTGGCACCTTCTAATTAAAACAAAGAAATCAGGCTGATAGAAACTCATTTATGAAAACAAATCATTTTATTGATCCAGAAAGATTCTTTAAGTTTGCAGATATGAAAACTAACTGTGCCACAATAACGTTTTATTACAGAAGATTTGTTTGTGTAATTAAGTTCATCATTTTATAATAAAAATGAACCTACATCAAATGCACATTCTTTTTTTCCTTACAAAATCTTATGGATCAGTGGAACAAATTGCCAAAGTCTGAATTCACCATTAGTCATAAAAAGTCACATTTCTTTTTATGATCAATTAAATTTTTGTTATTTTAAGTGGATATTTTCAGGAGGGGTGGGGGGTGGGGGGGAATACAGCTCCACAATTACATACGTTACTAAAAGCAAACTGAGGTTTTAGGTACCAGAATTTAAACATAATTAAATTTATGGTTTTTTTGTTTTTGTTTTTTTGTAAATAATCTTGTATGTTTTGATTTACCTGCCAGTGTTTCATGCTTAAATACCATTTTCAGGAAATCGTGCATCCAGAAGATGCACCTTTTTTTTTATATTATCATCTTTTTATTTTGTGATTTTTGTGCATTGTTACAGTGTACTTTTATTATTGGCAGTTATTCTTGTATTATTGGAGTTTGCTTTGTTTCGCGTGTGGGCAGCTGGTCTGCTCTGTGTGAGCCTGATCCTGTCAGATCTCAGAGGCTAACTAGTGTGGGATTTGGTTAGTGCTTGGATGTGAGACCTCTTTGGAACACCAGCGGCTGGAGTTGCACCCAGTGTAAAACCTGTGCCAAATACCAATGTGGATCTGGCTGTATCCGCTGTGGTGACCCCAAATAAAATGGGAGCAGCTGAATGGACAACAACAAAAAGTTTGTGTAACATGTTTCTGTGAAGGCTCTCGGTTGTCCATGTGGTTTCCATAGTAGGGAAGCTTGAATTTTCGACTGGACTGGGTTGCTTGACGCGAGGACGTTTCGCTTCAAATCGCAGAAGCTTCCTCAGCTAAAATTCTTGCTCTGGTAGTTTAACTTCTGTCTTGACTCTTGTAGAGAAGAATAACAGAGGCCACAAAAGCTGGAGGTTTAAACCTAACCAGACCCCTCCTACCTTTGTGTAACATGTTGGAAAAGTCTATACAAATAATAACAATTATTATTAACAGGTGTGTGAGGTTTTGGTGTATAGGCCTCATTGGAGTTCAAGTGGCAGAGTTACAATGTCCCAAATTTTTCATCACTACTGCAAATTAGTGACGGTGGCAGAATCAGGCCTTATTACATTACCAACCATTTCAAAGCAAATATTTTGAAACCTTCCACTTAATTTTCCCCCTCTGGTGTTGAAACATAGTAAATACAAGTGAATGAATGGCTACAGCTAGTGCAGGGTTCCTACATGCACTAGCATGTACATGGCTACTTTATCACATGATTTCATTTATTTTTATCATGGTTAGGGATGGGTATTGATAAGATTTTATCTATCGATGCCATTATAAATTACGCTTATTGTATGGCTTTTGCCTTACAATATAAAGCGCCTTGGGGCAACTGTTTGTTGTGATTTGGCGCTACATAAATAAAATTGATTTGATTTGATTTATCGATCCGATTCTTTATCGATTCCCTTAGTAATTCTTGTGAATTTTCTGTGTACTAAAAGTAGGCTTTACAGGTTTTCTATGCCAACAACATTTTGTTGAGTATTAAAGTAAATAAATATGAAATTGGTCACTGGATCCTTGATCTCTCAGTATAAATAAAATCTGTAGTTTCTGTCAAAAGCATTTCCTTTCAGGTATTAATGAGACAAATGTAACTCCATAGCCCTGAGCTGCGGTCTCACAATCGGCTGCTCAGCACATCAAGGTCAATGTAATTCATAAAGAACGCTCCACGTCTCATTTTGCAAGAAATAAATAATAACTGTAGTTTTTGTCAAAAGCCTTTTCTTTCAGATATTAATGAGACAAATATCAATTCATAGCCTCTGAGCTAAGCAGTTAAAATGGTGGAGATCAGTGAGGCTTCAGTCATGAAGAAAAATGACACCATCTCAGTGCCGTATGCTAATGAGATTGATTAAAGTAGATTAAATCAATTCTCATTTGCGGCTGGAGCAGCACCAGGCCTTCCTGTATTGTATAAGTAGAAAAACTTAATTCAAATTGGGCTTTGCCCACGTACACTCATGGGAGCACAACGCAAAAAGATAAAAGGAGCCGTAATGAAATTTACCGACTCGAGACAACAAGACACACATACAGACTCCAGTGGGAACAAACAAGACAAAAACTCACAAACAGTGAAACGGCGCTCCTCAGCAAAGCCAAACATCAGCAGCAGAAACTCACACAGCCGAGAGCCAGCGAGCCTTCATGGACTCTGCCTGCCATATTCTTTCTGAGAGAATGTTTGGCTTTGTTGCTCCCTGTAGATCTTTGCTGGAAGAATTAGAAGCAGGCCTGTTCTTTTGAAAGCAGATGCAAACACATGAGTTAAGAGGCTGCTGATGCACCAGGACATGAGGTCAGCGCCTCAGCGAGAAGGTGGAGATGAAGTGGGACATTTTGCTGTTGGGGTTGTGTACGAGTTCAAGCATTTTGTCACTTGCAATACCACATCACTTACCACAGGGACTCACTTATAGTAGGCTTTCTGATAAAAGAGAAGCTCTGACAGCGTTTTTGTCTCTGAACCTCCTGATACACATAAAAGAAGATTTAAAACTCACTGTTGCTGTATATTAGCTGTGCAGAAGCTCATCTCATAAGATCACTGAGTTCAAGGACACAAAAGGATAGAAATGTCAGACACAGTATACAACAGAGGTGAGTCGATTGAAATGTCAGTTCATTCAAAATGCTCTCACTCACTTTCTATACTCACTTATTCCAGTCAAGGGTCACAGGGGGGCTGGAATCTATCTCAGTAGTCATAGGGAGAGAGGCAGGCTACACCCTGGACAGCATGCCAGTGTGTCACAGGGCCGCATAGAGACAAACAAAGTCAGGCACATTGTCACCCACAACTATGGTCAATTAAGAGTAGAGATGGGTGTTGATAAGATTTTATCAATATCAATACCACTATCGAGCTGATTCCTTATCGATTCCCTTATCGATACCTCCTGTGAATTTTCTGTGTACTAAAAGTAGGCTTTACAAGTTTTCTATGTCAACAACATTTTATTGAGTCTTAAAGTAAATAAATATGAAATTGGTCACTGGATCCTTAAACTCTGGACCTCAATAAACTCGACATGGTGGATCCTTGATCTCTGGACATAAATAGGAATAAACAAAATCTGTAGTTTTTGTCAAAAGCATTTCCTTTCAGGCATTAATGGCATAAATGTCTCTCCACACGTCTGAGCTGAACTCAGACAGTTGCTGGAGTCTGCAGGTCTGCAGCCGTACAGTCGCGGGCTGCTGCACCTCAGCCAGGACGTCTCATTTTGGCGGGAAAAAAACATTTTGATCGATTGCTGTTGTGTGGGCCGCTGAAGAGGAGGTACTGCTGGCCCACCACCACCAGATGGCGCCCTGCTTGGAGTGCGGGCTTCAAGCACGAGAGGGCGCCGGAGCCACTGGGAGTGACAGCTGTCACTCATCCTCAGCACCAGCTGTCACTCATTCATCTCATCACCATCACCATAAAGGCCGGACTGCAACTCCACCTCCTCGCCGAGAAATCAACTACCAATCAGGTAATTCTCTGCTAAACCTCAAATTCGAGTATTAGTCTGATCTCTTTTTGCAGCCGTTTTCCTGGGACGGATACCCTGTCTGTGGAGTTGGCGTTTGGTGTGGACTGCGACGGCTTCGCCTCACACCCCACCCAGATAAGTGGTTATCTCAGGAGCTGCACGAGTGTGTGATTGGAGGTGGAGGTTCTCCCTCCTTTACTGAATACAGACTGTGGGATTACTGAGTGTGCGACCTCACACTCATCTGGACTGTCTCTGTTCTCTGCCAGCAGTACCGGGTCTGACTGCTGAAGACAGCGGCCACCTGGGGCGCAGGGCTTGGCGGCACCGGTGTTCTTCGGCTCCGTTGGCGGTGGAAGCTGTGTGGATCCGGCTTTTCTCTCGCCAGGCGTCTTCTATCGTCGAGCCTGCCCACACGTCACCTGGTGTATGATTGACAGTCACTGTATTGTTATTGTCTGTACATCGTTGTGTGATTCACAACATTAAATTGTTACTTTTTGGCTTATCCATTGTCCGTTCATTAACGCCCCCTGTTGTGGGTCCGTGTCACGACACTTTCACAACAGGATTTCTCGGCCAGCGTCATGGATCCCGAGGGGCGTCAACCATCGCTTGAACAGCCAATGGAAGAGCGAGGTGCACAGGCGCCAGCAGGAGGCGTGTTGGGTGAGCTGCAGCACATCTTAACCGCCTTTACCGCTCGGTTGGACTTAATTACCGAGCAGAGCAGTGTTCTCAATCGTAGGATGGAGGCTCTCACCGCCCAGGTGGAAGCGCGTGCTCAGGGCGCTGCTGCAGCACCTCCTCCTGCTGACCGTGTGCCAGAAACAGACATTCCGCTGGTCGTTCAACGAACCCCCCCACCTTCCCCTGAAGCATACATAAGTCCTCCGGAGCCGTACGGAGGCTGTGTGGAGACGTGCGCAGACTTCTTGATGCAGTGCTTGCTCGTCTTTTCACAGCGTCCCGTCGTGTATGCAGCAGACGCCAGCCAGGTGGCTTATGTGATCAATTTGCTTCAAGGAGAGGCACGTGCCTGGGCTACGGCGCTTTGGGAGCAGAATTCACGGCTCCTAACGGTTTATACTGAGTTTGTGAGGGAGTTCCGACAGGTGTTCGACCACCCTCATAGAGGCGAGACCGCTTCAAGTGTGCTTCTGTCGATACGGCAGGGGCGTCGGAGCGCAGCGAAGTATGCAGTCGACTTCCGCATCGCGGCAGCGCGAGCCGGCTGGAATGCTGTTGCGCTCCGCGCCGCCTTTGTAAACGGACTGTCTCTGGTCCTTAAGGAGCACCTGGTGGCGAAGGACGAGCCGCGGGATTTAGATGGGCTTATCGACCTGGTTATACGGTTAGACAACCGATTAACGGAACACCGACGGGAACGAGACAAGGGGCGTGGCCAGGCACAAGCCGTCCCTCTTCCTCCCGCGTCCGAAAGGAAGCCGACTTCCCCACGCTCCACTGCCAGGGCTCTCCACGTGACAACAGCTCCCCCTGCTGACGTTGCTATGGAAATGAGCAGGGCCAAAAAACGATCAGATCAGAGACAAAGGAGGCTGATCCGTGGAGAGTGTTTTCTCTGCAGCTCTACCGAGCACATACAGAGAGAATGCCCCAAACGGTCAAAACAACAGCACTCGTCCTTAGAGACTGGGCTAAGGGTGAGTCACAACACCCACGTGGGGAAACCCCGACGATCTGCACGAATCCCAGTCACGATCCTGAGTGGGGATCTAACCCTTCACGCCCCAGCACTGGTGGACACGGGGTCGGAGGGGAATTTGCTGGATAGCAGATGGGCAAAGGAGGTTGGGCTCCCTCTAGTGGCCTTACCGTCACCATTGTCGGTGCGGGCGCTAGATGGCACCCTTCTTCCACTAATCACACACCAGACACAGCCAGTAACATTGGTGGTGTCTGGGAATCACAGGGAGGAGATTGTGTTTTATATAACACCTTCTACCTCCCGAGTGATTTTGGGTTTTCCATGGGTGTTAAAACACAATCCCCGGATTGATTGGCCGTCTGGGGTTGTGGTTCAGTGGAGCGAAACCTGCCACAGGGAGTGTTTAGGATCCTCGGTTCCACCCGGTGTGACTGCTAAGGAGGAGGTTTTAGTCCCCCCCAATCTGCCGGCGGTGCCGGCCGAGTACCACGGCCTTGCTGACATCTTCAGCAAGGATCTGGCACTCACGCTGCCCCCGCACCGTCCGTACGATTGTGCCATTGATTTGATACCGGGCGCTGTAATCAACATAGAGAAATGATCATTTTCTTGACAAACACCCACAAAACAACATCCGCTCTGAAGGGCCGATGAGGGAATTGTTAAGCAAAAAGGCTATTGATATCGGTGGATTGAATCATTTCTTAACGATACCTGAAAAGAACCGGTTCTCGATACCCAACCCTAATTAAGAGTCACCAATTCACCTAACCTGCATGTCTTTGGAAGTGGGAGGAAGCCGGAGCAACAGGACATGCAGACTCCAAGTTCGGTCCTCGAGAGCCAAATTCCTGACACTCTTAGTTGTCTCCCTGCTCCAACACACCTGAATCAAATGAAAGACTTGTTAGCAGACTTTTAATGAGCCTTTCATTGGATTCAGGTGTGTTGGAGCAGGGAGAAAACTAAAGCTGCGTTCACACCGGGTGCGACGCGAGCGACTGCAGCCACAGGTTGCCATGTAATCCCTATGTAAGGATGCGTTTTGGCGCCAAACCGCGCAGCGCGACGCGATGGACGCGAGTGAAGCGATGCGAGTGAAGCGATTTTGAGCGTTTTGCGTGTTTGTGGCGTGATATTGTGTCGCGTCACGTCGCGTTGCCCCCCTCCCCAAGTTCAAAAATCTGAACTCGTCATGCCGCGGTGACCAATCAGGGACTGAATATGTAGTGACGTGGTGATGTCTGGAGTTTGACTGAAGATGTGAACATGTCCAGTATCTGGTAGCAGCCTGTGAGCAGGACTTATGTCTCTTTTGTCCTTTATTTCACAATCATGACAGAGTTTTTGGAGCGAACAGCAGCACCACAGCAGCGGGGAGCAGAGTTTCTTTTTATTTTTATTTTACGTGCGCGCGCGAATCGTCCTGGAGATTATTTTACTTATTAGCTACACAGCTGTATGATAAAGCAAATGGTGACTGGTTTCTAAACACAATTATGACAGAGTTTTTGGAGCGAGCAGCAGCCCTACTTGCAGCAGCGGGAGCTGAGATTTTTCCTTTTCTTTTTTTTTTCGTGCGCGCACGAGCGAATCGCCTGTAGAGAATATTTTATTAATGAACTACACAGATGTATAATAAAACAAATGGTGACTGGTCTCTAAACACAATTATGACAGAGTTTTTGGGGGAAGAGCCAGCTGCAGCAAGCAGCGGAGTTTCTTTTTTTTTTTTTGTTTACATGTGCGCGCGCGAACAGGACAGGAGGTCCTCAAACCGGGTCCCACAGAGGCGGAAGGACCGCTGAAAGCGGCCGTCACCCAGACACAGCTCCTGCAGCAAATAATGATACTCTCTGTATTGGGAGCTTTCCACAGCAACTCGCTCCGTGTGATCAAGGTCCGTCATGTTAGCTTGACTGACAACCGGAGCCGGCGAGCGGAATGGAAGCTCCTCCTATTTGATGATGCACTGGGGCGAATTTTCGCAGCGAAAGTCCACCCAAGCAGAGCGACACACCGGGCGAAGGAGGCGCGTCCGTCGCCTGGCGACCCACGCGAATTTGTAGCGTCTGATCGCGCCTGGTGTGAACGCGGCGTAAGAGTGTCAGGAATGTGGCTCTCGAGGACCGAACTTGGCCAACCCTGCTCTACATAGAAAATCCCAGGTGGGATGTGATCCCATGACCGTCTAGCTGCCAACTAGCAGTGCTAACCCCAGTGCTAAAGTCAGCATGCAAAGATCAGATCTAAGTAACTGCATTATGATTAAGTTGACATGTAGACTGTTTACTCTTCTGAACAATCAAAAAAGAAATGCTTCAGAAAGACTATATAGAAAATAAAAATGTAGAAACTCATTGCAACAAAAGTCAGTACAAGTATGAATACACTTTAACAAAACACATCTAAATCATGGTGTCCAGAGAGCAGCAGCCTGTTCACACAAATGACATGGAACGGGTGCGGGTTTGTGGAAACCAGGTGCCTTTGTTGGGGAGGAAAGGTTTATTAACTTTGACTTTGTAGAGAATGCTGTTATATTTTTTGGACTCAATGCATACCCTGGTTGCAGGAGTTGAGAAGCAAGGAATTGGAGTACCTGGGTTTACGATTGACCTGAATCGAGACTAAGATCCAGGCTTTCCATGACTTTGTGGACTCAACCATCAGAAGTGCATCTGTATAGATGGTGCACTTGTCATGACATTTACTAATCCCAGCAGTGACATTCATGTTCTGGGTCCTCAGACTTTAAAATAGAGACATGACCAGGAAGAGGTGATGGAATCATGACAGAGGTGCTTGGTGATCCCGATATTACAAGATGACAAAGGTCCGAGTCTTTAGAGTCTTTGTGCTTCATGTCTTTCTGTATGTGAGGCCTAGCTGTGTTTGGTAGGAGGCTCTTTGGATGATCCTTGGCTACTGCTGGAAAGATGTTTTTTCTAACAAATGGTTACTTAGAGGTGCTCAGATTAGGAGCATCACTTTACTGTGAGGGAACATCAGCTATGAGACTTTGGCCATGTGGTGTTTCTCTTGCCATGATCCATCAAGCAGGTGCCTCAGTGTTGAGGGCCTCAGCAGCTAGAGAAGGCCAACGGGACACTCGAGTTTCACCTGGCTGCTTCAGATTGATGGTTACTTTCAAGAGATGGAGATGGACTGATTGTCTGCAATCGGTGGTTGCCATCCAGGAGCCAGTCTAGTTCCATGGTTTGGTGGATGCTCTTGTTGGTTCTGCACTACAGCTGCACATCAGATTATTGCAAACATTCTAGCACCTATACACAACTGGTTTGGGATTTAATCTCCCTCACCTCCAACCCCAACATCAAACTCTCACCTCCAAGACGAAAAAAAAAATGTTCTGTTGAGATGAGAATCTTGAGACCAAATTTTATCTGCTACACTTTTAAAGTTTCCTGATTCTGTGCCTTAGAGCAAAAAAAAACAAAACAAAAAAAAAAAAAGAAAGCTCTATGGCTTCTGTTGCAGAGATCATCCAACATTTCCACCATGTTTTCTGTTAAAATCACTTCATTGCCTCTAGTTTAATTCTACTAACAAGCCAACCAACTATCAAACAAACCAGCCAATGGCAAAAACTCTGTCTTATTTCAGACTGCAGCTATTTATAGTGGAGCCGTTTTTGATTTGACCTTTGTGTTCCCCGGAGCCAAGCTGTTGGTCAGGGAGTGCAGGTTCCCCTTATCTGCCAGACCTGAGTTTGATATGAATGGCACCAACACGCCACACTTTTTTTTTTATTTTTGGGGCCTCCTTCTGCAGTGTGAAATATCCATTGGCAGGCCTGAAACAGTAACAGAGAGGTGACAACCATAAATGAGACTGTAGCGCCATGTTTGGGCTTTTGGTAGCTGATCTGAAGATGAATGACATTTGATTGTGGCTGATTATTTTTCTTCTTTTACCCGTTGCACTGTCATCGGTATTATTCTACCCCGAGTCTAACAAACCCCATCGATTAACCCCAGAGTGGAGATGAGCTCTTTGGCTGGGTTTAAAGGAGTCAGCTTTCAGGGGAAATTTCATGCCCAGTGCTTTTTCCATTAGGGAGAAACAGGCGAATCCACCTCCTTGGGGCATGCAGCAAAAAGATGTGGACCATGAACCCAGTAGGCCCCTTTTAGAGCGCACGTTATGAATCTGAAAGCGTGTCAGGTTGTTCAGCTCACTGGAGACAAATAGTGAATGCTGAAAAGCCTCAAGGCTCTGTACTCAACCTATGTGCCAACTGAGTGATGAGTACACAGTTAAAAGTGCTGCAGAACCCCCCAAGGACTCGGCCCTGGTCCTCCAGCGTTGGCATTTGTGCTGCTTTAAAAAGGCCACAGTTTTAAGGATGTTCATTATTCAAACAAATGTGATTACCAACACAAAGTAGGAAAGAAGAGATGGATAGGATTTGAGTAAACAACTAAAAAAAAGAAATGGTCCTTTGAACGTATCTTCTGAGTAAGTACAGTTTACTAAAATTCAGTGCTGAATTTCTGCTCCTGCTGTGAGTGAAAATGTGAGTTCCAGGTCCATCAGTGTGTGTGCAGCCATGCGGCTGCTTATACAGTATATAATCATAGAGTGGAAGTGGACTGTGTGGATGTTCTAAGCTGAGAAGCTCTGTGGGGTCTACAGCCAGAAAGCTATGATAAGAAAAACCAAACACAAGTGTTGCTTTGCACAACAGGACTCCAGGAGACGGGATTTGGATTTCTTTACAGACAGTTCTGTAACAGCCAAATCATGTGTTAGTTATTCTATATTTAAAGATTCACTGTGATGACTGATGAACAGCTGCACCAGCCAATCAAATGTAAATCAAATAAACCTAACACCAGGCCTGGTGGCCTGTGAGTCTCTTCACCCAAAGTGATAGATAAATTAATGTGATCATTAACCATCAGGTGACAGCGTAAAACCTCTTAACCCTCTGGGGTCTGAGGGCATTTTTTGGGCAGTTCACTTGCCTGCCATAAATGTTTTATTATTGCTGTTAACAGCTCTCCCTGCATCCCACAATCAAGTTTTATGTCTCTTTTTTCAGGACAACTTCTACTTTCAGAATATATATGTTTTGGTTATGTTTTATAAGTGTAATAAAGGTTTACAATCAGAAATAAGAAAGGAAAAAATAAAGCGAAAAATAATTTTCCACACACATTTATTCAAAACACACAGCAAACTATAATAAACAACTGTTTTGACACTTCATAAAGGTAATTTGAGGTCTTGTGTGAAAGACTACAACAAAAAGGTTCAAACAATAAACACAAATGCACATTTTGAACAATATCTACAAAATGGTCTATGCATTTTTTTTGTCTCATTTCAAAGCAATTTCTGTCTGCTATTACACAAAGGTTACAACACAAACTTTTACTTCTGCTCTGTTTTGGACTGTTCTGTGCTGCTCCTAATGTTATGTGTCGGATGCAGCCCGGAGAACCGACCAGCGTTTGAAGGACCCAGTATAAAATAAGCAGAGCACGGTACAAAGGATAACAGGGTTTAATGAACATAACAGTGCTGTGAAAAATATAAAAGTGCGCGGTCTGGCGTGGTGGATTGCGGTGCGCTCCCAGCAGCGCTAACGGTCCGGAGCCAGAACTGGTTCGGACCCAAGGACCCCGCCGACACCCCCCAGGTGGCCGCGACAAACCGAGTCTGTGAAAGAAGGAATCATTATGTGAGTCCACACTCAACACACAGAGAGAACGCTCAAAGGTGCACAAACAGCAAACACTTCCTGGCTTAATTACTAATCAGCTTCCCACCCTGCAGGCATGGAACATCCAGTTCACAAACTCACAGCAGCGGAAGCTGATTTAAACGACCAACATACAGCTCAATATAATAAGGTGTGAGGGACACCACATTTACTGACTGTATAAATGTTAGTCACAAAATCTAACGTACCTCAGGAAGTGTGCTGACGAGCGTGAGACCTCACCCTCTCCTCTTTCACAGACCATGCATCAAACCTGGACGTTCTCTGCATCCACTGATGATGAGATGGCTCCCGAGACGACGATCTCACCCGTCTGGTCACAAGGTCGAGTCTCTGGCAAATACACACTGTGTACTCCAGTCTTAAATGCCACCATGTTCCAATCCATGTAGATGCACCACAGCTGTGAGTCCTGACGAGCCGCAGGTGATCAGCCTCAGGTGATCAGGGTGAGGTCCTGATAAACTCAGCTACACAGCCACTCAGTCCCAAATGCAAGCCACCTGGAAGGAAAAACAAAAGACAGAAACAAAAAGGCAGCCAGGCCCCCCAGCCATACAACAGTATCCCACCCTCACGGGAAGCCTCCCGGCGACCACACAAACCTGGCCCAGGAGAAACACCCCCCTCCAGGGACCATGGCTGGAAACCGTATCCGCATTCATCTTCCAACAGAATCTTCATCTAACAGAACGGTAGATGTCTTCTCCTCTGGCTGCATCTTTGCCCTTGTTTCTATCAGTCAATTAGCACAGGTGTGGCCAGGAGTTCTTGAACCTGTGCGATCAGCCTTTGTCCAACCATGTTCACAGTCTGATTAGTCATAAAACAAAAAAGACAAACACAAACAACCAAAACACCCCCCCCTCCCCAGAGGCCCGTTCCATCAAACCCCGGGAAGGGCAGAAAAGAAAAACAACCCAAACTTAAGCTAACAAATAAAAATGCTAACACCCCCCCCCCCCCCCCCCCCAACGACATGTAGGGACCAACACCCCCCAGAGGACATCCCGCCAGCTCCAGGAGTAATAACCACAGCCGAGGTCCCTCTGGGATCCAACGTCACCCACGGGGACTCCCAGCGCCTCCCAGAGGACCATTCCATCAACCCCAGGAGACGCCTCCCCTCATGACCAACGGACCCAGCCCCGGCCGTCTATGGCTAGATGGACCCACAGCCCTTTCCCCCCCAGAGGACACCACAGTCAAACCCTGAGGGCGGAAACTGGGGGGAAAAACAAAAGGAGAAAAAAAAAAACATACAAACAAAACAACCCCAACCCCACCCCCTTGGCGCAGTGGAAACTGGAAGCACGTTCAGTGTCACCAACCGTGACTATACCCCAGAAGCCAACCAGAAGGAGTGGAACAGCGGTTATGGCAGACAGCACAAAACGGCGCCACTCCTCCGACTTCTAAACCAGCCACCAGTTGCGGGTATATCCCACTGCCCCAAACCTCAGCCACGCCGATGGCAGATGGCTCAAAGGCGTGCTGAAGCTGGAGGTGGAACAGGGAAACAACAAACAAAAACATCCCCCCCCCCCAGGTGCAGAGGTTACCTGGGAAACGCCCAGCACAACCAAACTGCACCACTCCAGCAACGCCGACACTACGGCTCACACGGCTGGAGTCAGAGGAGAAGAGAGGGCATAACAAAAAACAAAACAAAAAAAAAAGAAAAAAGAAAAAACAACCCAAATACCCCCCCATGACCCCCCCAGGGGACCGTCCCATCAAACCCCGGGAGGCGAAACCGAAAGAAACAAAAAGAAAGACCAACAGACTAACATAAAGTTGCTTGGGTCCTTTTTTTTTCCAGACAGACTGCAGGGTCACAACCCCAGACCCTAATAGTGAAAAACAAAAAATAAAATCCCACACAAAAACCAACTCAAAAAACACCCACACAAAATGAACTAACACAAAACAAATAAGTGATTTATACCGTCAAGCTCAAACAAATGGAACACACCTGTTCCAACTTGAGAGCTTGACGGTAATGTGACTCAGTCACCAAAAGAGGGAGCCAAAGTGCTAAAAATGAAAAAACCCCTTTGGTAACTGAGAAAACAAACTCATGCTGCTTTTCCTGTAAGCAGCACACAACCAAAAATGTGATTCAACTAAATAACACCGGAGCTGACACAACAGACGCAGTAGTTATCTTCATCCGGGGAAACGGGGCTACAACTGTCACACGGGAAGCACAGCGACCCGTGCCACAGAGCTCCGCCGTGCGCGTGCACCCATTACAGACACACTCTTGCAGCTCCCGTTTAAACTTCTTATCCGGTCGGAGCGTGACGCGAAGCCGTTGCCAGTCACACTCCACCACGACCCTCGGATAAGGCACACACAGGAACACGGCTGCATGAGCGCTCAAATCAGTATTCAGTAATGGGTTCTCCAACGCGCACCATCCGGGCGGAGAGCACCCGCAACTGATCCGGATAACTTCTGAACGTCTGCTGCCGCCTTCCCGGCGCGTTACCGTCTCTGCTACCGCTGGGTCCGTGATGTTTGGCCAGAGACTACTGTTATGTGTCGGACGCAGCCCGGAGAACCGACCAGCGTTTGAAGGACCCAGTATAAAATAAGCAGAGCACGGTACAAAGGATAACAGGGTTTAATGAACATAACAGTGCTGTGAAAAATATAAAAGTGCGCGGTCTGGTGTGGTGGATTGCGGTGCGCTCCCAGCAGCGCTAACGGTCCGGAGCCAGAACTGGTTCGGACCCAAGGACCCCGCCGACACCCCCCAGGTGGCCGCGACAAACCGAGTCTGTGAAAGAAGGAATCATTATGTGAGTCCACACTCAACACACAGAGAGAACGCTCAAAGGTGCACAAACAGCAAACACTTCCTGGCTTAATTACTAATCAGCTTCCCACCCTGCAGGCATGGAACATCCAGTTCACAAACTCATTGCAGCGGAAGCTGATTTAAACGACCAACATACAGCTCAATATAATAAGGTGTGAGGGACACCACATTTACTGACTGTATAAATGTTAGTCACAAAATCTAACGTACCTCAGGAAGTGTGCTGACGAGCATGGGACCTCACCCTCTCCTCTTTCACAGACCATGCATCAAACCTGGACGTTCTCTGCATCCACTGATGATGAGATGGCTCCCGAGATGACGATCTCACCCGTCTGGTCACAAGGTCGAGTCTCTGGCAAAGACACACTGTGTACTCCAGTCTTAAATGCCACCATGTTCCAGTCCATGTAGATGCACCACAGCTGTGAGTCCTGATGAGCCGCAGGTGATCAGCCTCAGGTGATCAGGGTGAGGTCCTGATAAACTCAGCTACACAGCCACTCAGTCCCAAATGCAAGCCACCTGGAAGGAAAAACAAAAGACAGAAACAAAAAGGCAGCCAGGCCCCCCAGCCATACAACACCTAAAGCAGTTTTCATTCACACTTTGGCTCCTTACAGTCTGAGGAGCGGCCCTCCCCCTTGCTCCATTGATATGGTAAACAGCGTTTTACGCAGAGAAAGCAACAGAGTTATCCAGTAACATTCACATGCAAACTAGTGGAGCAGTCCTGATAGTTACACACTCTTTGTTTGAGCATGTGAGATTGTCATCAGAGGCTCCCCATCTGCTCCGTCTGCTTTCACTTTCAGTGTGCGTAATGGCACAGGGCGCATTGGAATAGTATGTAGTCATTGGAGCACCCAGGGGGCTATTCAAACGGGCCAACTAGTAACATATCACTCCTGAAAACAATCTTTGGCTTTTCACGTGAGGTAAATCTGCCCTACGAAAGGATTTTGGAAAACCATGTAACGGTGAACCAATTCCGATTGGACACTCACACACGTCATCACACAACTTTTATGAGGAGTACAAAGATGGCCGATGGCTGGCTCGAAAGTTTGCGGAGTTAACTTTTCAGCAAAAAAAAGTAAGTTTCTATCTCATATCATTAAAATGTTGTTTATAATTTAGTAAAGCTTGGTCTTAGCCATCGTATATAACGGCATCGGCCCCAGAGGGTTAAATCATTCTAAAGTCAGTTTTAAACAGAAACGAGACAACACTCCGTGATGCTTTGAAATGACCGACGGGCAGTGAATGCATCAGCTAGCAGCTCGTATAGCTGTGGCGCTCTGAACCTTACTCCATCTTTTATGATGAAATAATGCTGAATTTATGTGGAAATGATTGTTGTACAGAAGCTTTAGATATCTGTCGCTGAGATAAATGATGACTGGAGTACAGTTTGAAGCAGAAACAAGGTGATAATCTGTGAACCGTGACTAAAGACGCATGCGCAGTGAAGGCAGGGCGGGCTGATTTTTAAGGAAGACCATTCCGTCTGCAACACTGGGCTATAAATATATATTTATTTATTTATAACGTCAATACAAAATAATGGCAAACACCCATTAATATGTAAAAGTGTTAGTTTTCTGCACTGTGATCAGAACTGCAGCACCGAGGCTTCTCAAATAACACACAATTCATCTTTTGTTTTATTAATGTGCTGTGTTCCACATGTGATTCAAAACACCACTTTGTCAATTTTCTTATAGAAATAACTCACTGTGAAGTCATTTTCACATCAAGACATAATTTAACATTTATGGAAATATGATCTGAGGTGTGATTTTGTTAACTCTTAATGATCATTAATTAAGCTGTACCACCTGTGTCAAACATTTTAAACTGTAAAAATCTTCTATTCATGATGTTTTTCATCAAGGCTTTAAATTTCATGGGGCCAGAATCAAAAATGAAAATAGTTTTGGTCAAGCAAGATAATTACTTAAGGGGTCATATTTTGCAAAATAAGTTTTTATGTTTAGATCCTTAAAATCTCAGACAATGTCGTGGTATAAACATTATTTAGGCCTGATGCAACTTGTTTCAGACCTCTGTGACATATGCACTTTTTTTTTTTTTTGCTGTATGTGCTTTTGTGATGTAATTTTTTTTGGGGGGGGGGTAATTGTAATTGCAGCTAAGCCAAGTGAGAAGAGCCGGGTCTTTTTTCTGTCTGCTGCACACTGCCATTATTTGACCACATCGTTACGTCCGCCAAGGACGTGATAAGATCATCAGCACTTATTTATTTATTTGTCTGTCTGTTAGAAGGATTACGTCAAAACTGCTGCATGGATTTTGATGACATTTTCAACACTGATACATATTAGGCCAAGGAAGACTCCATTAAATTTTGGAGATGATCTGGATTCTGAATTTTCACTTTATATAGGCTTTGAAGGATTGCATCAAAATTCCTTCACGAATTGTCACCAGATTTTCACCACTGATACATATTAGGCGATGGAAGACTCCATTAAATTTTGGAAGTGATCCAGGTCTGGATCCAGATACTGGATCAAGATTTCACTTTATATAGGCTTTGAAGGATTACTTCAAACCTACTTCACAGATTCTCACCAGATTTGCACCACAGATAGATATTAGGCCATGGAAGACTCCACTGAATTTTGGAGGCGATCCAGATCCGGATTGGCAGACGTCAGAAATCTCTGATTGCTCTTGTTATTGTTGTTGTTGTTATTGATCCATTGAATTGATGATCGTTAAGCCTGTGGTCCTCCAGCCCAACCTTTACTGCACCTGCTGTTGGTGCTTGAGGCACGTTTAACGTCCTACCCTGAAGGTTGTGCTTTTAGAGCCTCTGTACCGTGTTTGAAATGCCATGAAGGCTTGATTGGGTTAAATTTCAAGTGGGACTCGTATTGGAGACCACAGCTCAGTGGAGACTTAAGCTGAGCAGGAAACAGATGGCGGAGGGAGTGGGGGTGGGTGATGCACTCAGAGCCTGGCAGACAGATAAGCCTGGACTCGCTCCTTCTGTCCTCCACGTCCCAGAGGATTAATACGTCCATTGTGTTGCTGTGCAGTGTGCATGCGGGGGCACAGATGTGATGCGGTACTGCGGCGGTGCAGCCAGTTATCCATGTTGTCTCTGAATGCCTCACTCGGTCTCTCTGCAGGTGAGTGTTTGGAGCCGTGTTCCTCTGCAGTTTTCTATAATGTAATAAACAAGCGTCAGACAAAGGTGACTCTGGTTCTAACCTTGCCCAGAGAACGCCGTAGGTGTTCATCACTTTGCTTATTTTTACATCTGTGCAGCCACACTTTTCCATGTCTAATGCATTGCCGCTCTCCTGGCCGCCACAGAAGGACATTTCGCACACTTTGTCCTTGAAACGCATTTTGAACAAAAGCGCCAGCATTCTGTTGAGCCGCTCTGGTGTCACTATCGACTTTTTCTGGAGTTTTATTGACATTTGTGATATTCTCGCATCACCTCTGAGGTACCCAAGGGCTCTGTCTAACATTTGAAGTGCTGAGGAGTAACCCCTGTGGAAGACCAAATACCAGTTGGCCTGACCTTTATGAGTCCTTTCACAGTTTCTTATAACCTGTCTCTATTCTCCAACCAGCTCTCACTTTGCTGGCTCCAACAGAACCCGTTTTCTGCTGCTGATAAACTGGATCGGCTGCTGTCCTTGCCTCCCCAGAGAGCTGGCTGATCTCCACAGTCTTTCTCTGGGTTTAGGCTTCCAGACAGAGATGGCAAAGAGCAGCAGACAGTGCAAGCTGTCTCCCAGACAAGGAAGATAGATAGTTTAATTGCAAATAGGCTAGGGACTGCTCTCTGTTGGGCTCAGGTCCAGCGTGTAATTGAGAGAATATCAATACCTTGTCAAATGTATGACAATGTTTGTTCCATATTGTTGCAGAATTTTTAGCAAAGGTATACATTTTTGTTTACACTTTAATAATATGTTATAACACCACAGTCTTTTTGAAACGTTCAGGGATTTTCATTTCCGTACAATTACTAAAGAACACCTCGTCTTATTGAAGTCATTGTTTTGGTAATGTTTTGGGGTTAGGATCCTTTGAAAATGGGGGTCAATACACCACATATAATGGGTAAAATAAGTATTGAACACATCAACATTTTTCACAGTAAATATATTTCTGCAGGTGTTATTGACATGAAATTTTCACCAGATGTTGGTACAATTCCAAGTAATCCACACATACAAAGAAATTAAACCATTATGTCCATAAATTAAGTTCTGTGTAATACAATGGAATGACACAGGGAGAAAGTGTTGAACACACTAACTGAAATTTATTTAATACTTTGTACAAAAGCCTTTGTTGGTAATGAAGCTTCAAGATGCATCCTGCATGGAGAAACTAGTCGCATGTATTGCTCAGGTTTGATTTTGGCCCATTCTTCCATACAAACAGTCTTCAAATCTTGAAGGTTCTGTGGACCTCTTCCATGAACTCTGATCTTTAGTTCTTTTCATAGATTTGGATTTTATATCCCCAGTTATACAGCTTCATGATGAAGTGGAGCAGAAGAGGATTTTCTTAAAAAGAAGACCTGAAAATTCACCTACAATTTGCCAGAAGGTACATCTGAGATGCAAGCCTAGATTTGATGTTTTAGTGAAAGAAAACCCTCCTCTGTACCACTTCGTATAGCTGTATAACTGGAGATACAAAATGCAGAATTTGCACTGCGCACAATTTCTCCAATCACAGCCACAGAAGCCTAAAACTTTTTCTGGGTTGTCTAGGTGTCTTGTGGCTTTCCTCACTCTTCTCCTTCTTGCACAGTCACTCAGTTTTTGAGAACTGTCTACTCCACACAGATTTACCACAGAGTGCCATATTGTTTGTATTTCTTAATAATTGATGTAAATAAAGTCCGAGACATATTCAGTGACTTGGAAATGTTCATGTATCCATCTCCTGACTTGTCTGAAGAAAACTGGCAATAAAACTGATTATTTACAGGTATTATACCAAAGGGGCTGATTACTTATACAACCCATCATCTTGGCTTTTATATTTTTAATTAATTTATATCAAGTTGTAGAGATATGTTTTCAGTTTGAGTCTAAGGAAAATAACTTTAGCTTTTTTTCAGCAGTGGTGTCTTGTGTGGTGTTTCAGTGTGGTGGTTGCGTGCATTACTTACAGTATTTTTTTAAAAGAATTGTGCCTGCTAATTCCATGTCGTTCTGAAACAGTCTTTGGCTCTTGGACAACTCATCTGATTATTGACACTTCTCTGTCAAAAATCTTGCTAGGAGCACCTGGTCGTGGCCAGTTTATGGTGAAATGACGTTCTTTTCACTTCCGGATTATGGCTCCAACAGGGTTCACTGAACATTCAGAAGTTAAGAAATCCATCTGTAACCAATACCATCTGTTGTGTGGGCCGCTGAAGAGGAGGTACTGCTGGCCCACCACCAGAAGGCGCCCTGCCTGAAGTGCGGGCTTCAGGCACGAGAGGGCGCTGCCGCCTCAGGAACAAGCCGTGGTGACAGCTGTCACCCATCATCCGTGACAGCTGTCACTAATCATCACATCTGGTATAAAAGCAGGAAGACACCTCCACCAAACTGCCGAGATATCATCTTCATCTGGAGGTAATATCCTCAGCCGTTTTGTGATTTATAAATCTGTTATTGTGAGTGTTTGCAGGAGAACCGGTCGTTTTTACGGAGGCTGTGCAAGACGGCGCTCCTTTTCATCTGAGACCGCTGCAACGTGTTGAGTGAGAGGTGGAGGTGGCATTCCCACTATTGTTACTGGGTGTTCACACACCCACCCTTTGACTGTCTTTTGCTTTCTGCCAGCAGTACCAGATCCGACACGCCGGGAAGATGGCCACCTGGGGACACCGGGACTTGGCGGCTCCAGTATTCCTCGGGTTCAGGTGGCGGTGGAAATCGTGTGGTTCCGGTTCGTTTCCAGACGGGCGTCTCCTATCGTCGAGCCTGCCCACACAACACCTTTATTAATTGACTGTTGCACATTCTGAATCTGCTGTGTTTGGTTGTGACATTCACAACAGTAAAGTGTTATAATTTGCCTCCTTCCATTGTCCGTTCATTTACGCCCCCTGTTGTGGGTCCGTGTCACTACACTTTCCCAACACCATCAGTATGAAAATTAAGTAAGGTATATCTTCTATTATACATTCCAAATCTAAGGTGGAACTCTGTCAGTGTATACTAAGGTAGATCTAAATATCTAAAAAAAAGAGTGCCTGGTCTTGAGAGCCAGGGGTGGTAGGTTGAAAAGCTTTTTTATCCCATGGGAACTCTCCCTACCCACCCAAACGGCTCAAGAATATTGACAGCATGTATGTAAGTGACATTTTCACAATCAGCGCAGTAAACAACATACACAAGAAATATAGTTACTACATAATATTATAGGAGTTAGCTCCTGAAACCTAAGTGTTCATACAGGAGAAGATTGTAGTATACCTAGTCTATAGACTTGTTGTACACCTAAATTATAGCTAGTAGGCTAAGCTATAAATCTGGTTATGTATTATAGAAACAGAAGCTATGATGTAATATGTTTTACGTTTCTATCTAATGTTTTGTATGTTTAATGTATGTTTTGCAACAATAAGGTTGCAAAGATCTTGAGAGCTCTTTGCTTTTACCCATCATGAGCTGTTTCTTGTGTGGCACCTTGGTAATGAGACACCATTTCAGAGGCTATCAGTTCAGACTGAACGAGTTGATATTAATTTGCACTGACAAGGGGCAGGACTGCTTTCTAATTACTGATAGATTTCAGCTTGTGTCTTGGCTTTCCCTCCCTTCTTGCATCTCCCTTTCTTCAGGTGTTCAATACTTTGCACATTATTATACATAACTTAATTCATGGACAGCTATGGTTTGATTTCTTTGTATGTGTGGATTACTTGGGTCATTACTGACATCTGTTGAAAAATTCATGTCAATAGCACCTTATATATTTACTGAGAAGAATGGTGATGTGTTCAATACTTATTTTGCCTGCTGTACCTATCATAAAGCATCACTCTTTCGTGAATAAAACTTCCTATATGCAATCTTGACTTTGCCAGTTTTTCATGATAGAAATAATTTCCAGATTTTTTTTATCACCTCTCCTATGAAACCATCCACCAACATAACATACAAGCGGCAGCATATGCCACGCTTTGTGTTGCTCTTGTTTCTTGCTTTTATTTGACTGTTTCACGCAGAGGAAGGATCCGTAACTGCTACCACTTCCCAAAATATACAACCCCTGGCAAAAATTATGGCATCACCGGCCTCGGAGGCTGTTCATTCAGTTGTTTAATTTTGTAGAAAAAGCAGATCACAGACATGACACAAAACTAAAGTCATTTCAAATGGCAACTTTCTGGCTTTAAGAAACACTATAAGAAATCAGGAAAGAAAAATTGTGGCAGTCAGTAACGGTTACTTTTTTAGACCAAGCAGAGGGAAAAAAATATGGACTCACTCAATTCTGAGGAAAAAATTATGGAATCATGAAAAACAAAAGAACGCTCCAACACATCACTAGTATTTTGTTGCACCACCTGTTATGTGCTGACGCGGGTCAGAGAACCGAACCAGCATCTGACAATGGCCCAACGCTAAATAACCAGAAAGCGGTTCCAAGAAACAAATTTATTCCCCCTCATGTGCAATAATCCGTGTACAACATAAATAGTCAGCTGTCTTGGCAAGGTGAAGGATGGCGCGCTCTCCAGCGCCCAAATGGATCAAAGCCCGGCACTTCTGGACTCAGATTCACCGCCGAACACCCCCCAGGTGAATACGACAAACTGACTCTGTGAAGGACGGAAAAGGTGAGGTAAGTCAACAGAGCTACAACAAATCCTTCAGAGGCACACACTATCAGCAACACATTCAGGTCTGAATTTAAGCCTTATGTAAATGAGCAGCTTCTCACAACAGGTGGAGGATCATCAATCCGTACGCCACGGCAGTGAGAAGCAAACTGCACAATTCTCATCAATGTTCAAATATACTGCGTAACAAAACGCCAAATTACTATTAACGATTATTCAGACGATAATCACCTCTGATGTGTGCTGACAGCATGTGTCCCTCACCCGTCCTCCTTCACAGGCATGGTGTGTCAAACCCTGGCGTGGTCCTCAGTGTCTCACAACCGAACGTCACAAGGTTGAGTTCCCGGCAATTCTGCTCAAATCACTCATGGCTTAAATGCAGAACGCCATCTCATTATCTGCTTCAGCTGAAAGTCTTTAAGTCTGCACGTGAGCATCATCCACAGGTGCAGCCAATAGTTCTGATGAGGGTGAAGGACTCTTCCGCCAGCACCTTCTCCACAGAAAAAAACAGTTTGCATACCACCTGGAGAGCAAAGAAAAGAAAACAGCACCCAAATGTCCAGCCAAACCCCCCAACACACAACACCACCTCTGGCTTTTATAACAGCTTGCAGTCTCTGAGGCATGGACTTAATGAATGACAAACAGTACTCTTCATCAGTCTGGCTCCAACTTTCTCTGATTGCCGTTGCCAGATCAGCTTTGCAGGTTGGAGCCTTGTCAAGGACCATTTTCTTCAACTTCCACCAAAGATTTTCAATTGGATTAAGATCCGGACTATTTGCAGGCCATGACATTGACCCTATGTGTCTTTTTGCAAGGAATGTTTTCACAGTTTTTCCTCTATGGCAAGATGCATTATCATCTTGAAAAATGATTTCATCATCCCCAAACATCCTTTCAATTGATGGGATAAGAAAAGTGTCCAAAATATCAATGTAAACTTGTGCAGTTATTGATGATGTAATGACAGCCATCTCCCCAGTGCCTTTACCTGACATGCAGCCCCATATCATCAATGACTGTGGAAATTTACATGTTCTCCTCAGGCTGTCATCTTTATAAATCTCATTGGAACGGCACCAAACAAAAGTTCCAGCATCATCACCTTGCCCAATGCAGATTCGAGATTCATTTCTGAATATGACTTTCATCCAGTCATCCACAGTCCACGATTGCTTTTCCTTAGCCCATTGTAACCTTGTTTTTTTCTGTTTAGGTGTTAGTGATGGCTTTCGTTTAGCTTTTCTGTATGTAAATCCCATTTCCTTTAGTCGGTTTCTTACAGTTCGGTCACAGACGTTGACTCCAGTTTCCTCCCATTCGTTCCTCGTTTGTTTTGTTGTGCATTTTCGATTTTTGAGACATATTGCTTTAAGTTTTCTGTCTTGACGCTTTGATGTCTTCCTTGGTCTACCAGTATGTTTGCCTTTAACAACCTTCCAATGTTGTTTGTATTTGGTCCAGAGTTTAGACACAGCTGACTGTGAACAACCAACATCTTTTGCAACATTGCATGATGATTTACCCTCTTTTAAGAGTTTGATAATCCTCTCCTTTGTTTCAATTGACATCTCTCATGTTGGAGCCATGATTCATGTCAGTCCACTTGGTGCAACAGCTCTCCAAGGTGCGATCACTCCTTTTTAGATGCAGACTAACGAGCAGATCTGATATGATCAATCAATCAATTTTTTTATATAGCGCCAAATCACAACAAACAGTTGCCCCAAGGCGCTTTATATTGTAAGGCAAGGCCATACAATAATTATGTAAAACCCCAACGGTCAAAACAACCCCCTGTGAGCAAGCACTTGGCTACAGTGGGAAGGAAAAACTCCCTTTTAACAGGAAGAAACCTCCAGCAGAACCAGGCTCAGGGAGGGGCAGTCTTCTGCTGGGACTGGTTGGGGCTGAGGGAGAGAACCAGGAAAAAGACATGCTGTGGAGGGGAGCAGAGATCGATCACTAATGATTAAATGCAGAGTGGTGCATACAGAGCAAAAAGAGAAAGAAACAGTGCATCATGGGAACCCCCCAGCAGTCTACGTCTATAGCAGCATAACTAAGGGATGGTTCAGGGTCACCTGATCCAGCCCTAACTATAAGCTTTAGCAAAAGGAAAGTTTTAAGCCTAATCTTAAAAGTAGAGAGGGTGTCTGTCTCCCTGATCTGAATTGGGAGCTGGTTCCAAAGGAGAGGAGCCTGAAAGCTGAAGGCTCTGCCTCCCATTCTACTCTTACAAACCCTAGGAACTACAAGTAAGCCTGCAGTCTGAGAGCGAAGCACTCTATTGGGGTGATATGGTACTACGAGGTCCCTAAGATAAGATGGGACCTGATTATTCAAAACCTTATAAGTAAGAAGAAGAATTTTAAATTCTATTCTAGAATTAACAGGAAGCCAATGAAGAGAGGCCAATATGGGTGAGATATGCTCTCTCCTTCCAGTCCCTGTCAGTACTCTAGCTGCAGCATTTTGAATTAACTGAAGGCTTTTTAGGGAACTTTTAGGACAACCTGATAATAATGAATTACAATAGTCCAGCCTAGAGGAAATAAATGCATGAATTAGTTTTTCAGCATCACTCTGAGACAAGACCTTTCTAATTTTAGAGATATTGTGTAAATGCAAAAAAGCAGTCCTACATATTTGTGTAATATGTGCTTTGAATGACATATCCTGATCAAAAATGACTCCAAGATTTCTCACAGTATTACTAGAGGTCAGGGTAATGCCATCCAGAGTAAGGATCTGGTTAGACACCATGTTTCTAAGATTTGTGGGGCCAAGTACAATAACTTCAGTTTTATCTGAGTTTAAAAGCAGGAAATTAGAGGTCATCCATGTCTTTATGTCTGTAAGACAATCCTGCAGTTTAGCTAATTGGTGTGTGTCCTCTGGCTTCATGGATAGATAAAGCTGGGTATCATCTGCGTAACAATGAAAATTTAAGCAATACTGTCTAATAATACTGCCTAAGGGAAGCATATATAAAGTGAATAAAATTGGTCCTAGCACAGAACCTTGTGGAACTCCATAATTAACTTTAGTCTGTGAAGAAGATTCCCCATTTACATGAACAAATTGTAATCTATTAGACAAATATGATTCAAACCACCGCAGCGCAGTGCCTTTAATACCTATGGCATGCTCTAATCTCTGTAATAAAATTTTATGGTCAACAGTATCAAAAGCAGCACTGAGGTCTAACAGAACAAGCACAGAGATGAGTCCACTGTCCGAGGCCATAAGAAGATCATTTGTAACCTTCACTAATGCTGTTTCTGTACTATGATGAATTCTAAAACCTGACTGAAACTCTTCAAATAGACCATTCCTCTGCAGATGATCAGTTAGCTGTTTTACAACTACCCTTTCAAGAATTTTTGAGAGAAAAGGAAGGTTGGAGATTGGCCTATAATTAGCTAAGATAGCTGGGTCAAGTGATGGCTTTTTAAGTAATGGTTTAATTACTGCCACCTTAAAAGCCTGTGGTACATAGCCAACTAACAAAGATAGATTGATCATATTTAAGATCGAAGCATTAAATAATGGTAGGGCTTCCTTGAGCAGCCTGGTAGGAATGGGGTCTAATAGACATGTTGATGGTTTGGATGAAGTAACTAATGAAAATAACTCAGACAGAACAATCGGAGAGAAAGAGTCTAACCAAATACCGGCATCACTGAAAGCAGCCAAAGATAACGATACGTCTTTGGGATGGTTATGAGTAATTTTTTCTCTAATAGTTAAAATTTTGTTAGCAAAGAAAGTCATGAAGTCATTACTAGTTAAAGTTAATGGAATACTCAGCTCAATAGAGCTCTGACTCTTTGTCAGCCTGGCTACAGTGCTGAAAAGAAACCTGGGGTTGTTCTTATTTTCTTCAATTAGTGATGAGTAGAAAGATGTCCTAGCTTTACGGAGGGCTTTTTTATAGAGCAACAGACTCTTTTTCCAGGCTAAGTGAAGATCTTCTAAATTAGTGAGACGCCATTTCCTCTCCAACTTACGGGTTATCTGCTTTAAGCTACGAGTTTGTGAGTTATACCACGGAGTCAGACACTTCTGATTTAAAGCTCTCTTTTTCAGAGGAGCTACAGCATCCAAAGTTGTCTTCAATGAGGATGTAAAACTATTGACGAGATACTCTATCTCCCTTACAGAGTTTAGGTAGCTACTCTGCACTGTGTTGTTATATGGCATTAGAGAACATAAAGAAGGAATCATATCCTTAAACCTAGTTACAGCGCTTTCTGAAAGACTTCTAGTGTAATGAAACTTATTCCCTACTGCTGGGTAGTCCATCAGAGTAAATGTAAATGTTATTAAGAAATGATCAGACAGAAGGGAGTTTTCAGGGAATACTGTTAAGTCTTCTATTTCCAAACCATAAGTCAGAACAAGATCTAAGATATGATTAAAGTGGTGGGTGGACTCATTTACTTTTTGAGCAAAGCCAATAGAGTCTAATAATAGATTAAATGCAGTGTTGAGGCTGTCATTCTCAGCATCTGTGTGGATGTTAAAATCGCCCACTATAATTATCTTATCTGAGCTAAGCACTAAGTCAGACAAAAGGTCTGAAAATTCACAGAGAAACTCACAGTAACGACCAGGTGGACGATAGATAATAACAAATAAAACTGGTTTTTGGGACTTCCAATTTGGATGGACAAGACTAAGAGACAAGCTTTCAAATGAATTAAAGCTCTGTCTGGGTTTTTGATTAATTAATAAGCTGGAATGGAAGATTGCTGCTAATCCTCCGCCCCGGCCCGTGCTACGAGCATTCTGACAGTTAGTGTGACTCGGGGGTGTTGACTCATTTAAACTAACATATTCATCCTGCTGTAACCAGGTTTCTGTTAGGCAGAATAAATCAATATGTTGATCAATTATTATATCATTTACCAACAGGGACTTAGAAGAGAGAGACCTAATGTTTAATAGACCACATTTAACTGTTTTAGTCTGTGGTGCAGTTGAAGGTGCTATATTATTTTTTCTTTTTGAATTTATATGCTTAAATAGATTTTTGCTGGTTATTGGTAGTCTGGCAATATGATGCAGGTGTTAGTTTTGGGGATGAAAATTTACAGGGTGATTCCATAATTTTTTCCTCAGAATTGAGTGAGTCCATATTTTTTTCCCTGTGCTTGGTCTAAAAAAGTAACCGTTACTGACTGCCACAATTTTTTTTCCCGATTTCTTATAGTGTTTCTTAAAGCCAGAAAGTTGCCATTTGAAATGACTTTAATTTTGTGTCATGTCTGTGATCTGCTTTTTTTCTACAAAATTAAACAACTGAATGACCATCCTCCGAGGCCGGTGATTCCATAATTATTGCCAGGGGTTGTAGAATGAGTTGTTTTTGCAGAGACAGAGGATTGTAGCTCGGAAGATGCCTTCATCCCGTTTTCAGTTTGTAGATTAGGATCTTGTGCTTTTTGAAGCTTTTTTCTCTCTATCAGTTCAAGCCCGCAGCATGCAAACACATTTCAACACTGATTAGCCCAGGAACATCAGTTGGAACACCCTCAGACGATATCAAAGCCATTTCTGAACACATGCATGCATCTTATTCAGGAGGCGGTGCAGTGGAGCCCATGCTAACGCTGCAGTGTCCTTTCTGCCAGATGGGCAGAGATATGAGCAGGCAGAGTTAGGATTTCAGGTCATTTGTCATATTATTTTTTGGTTTTTGCATCACGTGAGCCTGTTTACAACAGACTGAGATGTAAAAGCACACAAACATGTTTGTGGGAGGAGCATAAAAGAAGTTGCTGAGATGTTAGTTTTAACGTATTTCTATGCTGTGTGTGTGTGTGTGTGTGTGTGTGTGTGTGTGTGTGTGTGTGTGTGTGTGTGTGTGTGTGTGTGTGTGTGTGTGTGTGTGTGTGTGTGTGTGTGTGTGTGTAGGGGTCTCTGCAGGGCAGTCAGGTGTGTGGTGAGCTGATGACAGATGGTCATTGCCGTCAGCAACATTTCTGTAAGATTGTCCTCGTCTCTGCCTCTCTCCTCTGTTTTTCTTCCTGATTTTTTTTTTTTTTTTTTTTTTACCGTCACAGCATGAAGATGATAGCTGAGATCCACCTTGTAATTATTTATACATGGGGTCTTGTCCGATATTCTTCCCAAGTCTTTCACTTTCTGTACCTTCTGCAGTTGTCCAGGGGCCTCATGTGCAAAGCATGCTTACGCCCAAAAACCTGGCGTACGCCCGTCTCCACGTCCACACGCAAATGTATCAAAAGTGACTTGAGCGTGGAAATGTGCGGTGCATCACTGCAAAATACTGGCTGGCGTACACACATTTCTACAGCTATTGTGCCACCGCCGACACGTCTAGATGACGCAGGGAACCGTTACTAGTGTGAAAACAAGAAGTCATCAGAGTGATGAGCACATCAGAGACACACTGATGAACATTTAACACACCCACGTGTTTGCAGTTATATGTGTGTATATAAAAGCATGCGACAAGTGATGCGTAAAGACACTAACAGTGGCTGTGTTAGCGCTGTTAGTGGACCTTGCAAATGGTGCAATCTGACGTGAGCGTGTACTCAGGAAACACTAGGATTTACTTGTAAATGACGATAATTGGCTCATAAACCTATTTCGATTACCAAGGCCACTGTTACTGAAGTTGCGCACAAAACTGCGGTCGGCACAGAGCACAATACGGCGAGGAGCCAGGGGTTGTCTGTGCGCACACAGGTGCTGACCACGCTGGAACATCATGGGCATTCCAGCGTGAGCTGGCCGATCAGTCAGGAATGTGCCAGTCAGCCTTGAGCCGAGCCATGCCAGCCGTGTGGAACACAATTCATCTGAATCTCATTCAGGTACGTTCCAACATTACAGCGCATTTTGCAGTGAGAGCCAGTTTCCCGAATGTAATTGGTGCTATTAACTGCACACATTTTGCTATAAAGGCGCCGCCACATGAGTTTGGAGTTTGTTTCTGTTAATAGGAAACATTTTCATTCCATCAATGTTCAAACATATGCAATGCGCAAATGGACATCAGGCTGGAGGCGCAATGGGGGGCTGGTGGATAAATAATTTATCCGTGTAATTGTTCATACCGAAAACCAGCACAGACACATTTGGGCATGTGCGCATTCAAATTTTTTTATTATTATTATTAATATGTCTTCTTTTTCTTGATGTTGGAACTACAACTAGAACTAGAGAGCTTCTTAACAAGCCCCTGACTGTGTTCAGTATTTGTCATTAAAAACGTGTCATGTCACACACTGTCATCCTGCACCTAATATCTTTTTACTTCAGTATGTGTGCAGCTCAGTTCAACATTTACACACACAAACGTACATATTTAATTTCCGTTTTACATGATAACGAGCTAAGAGAACGCTGATCAAACCACAGCTTTCCTTCTTTTTGCACGTTGTCTCTGAATGTTCTTTACTTTTTACACAAAACAACACAGAGACGATGGCAGACGTCATCAAACATACAACACTCCACACTTATGGTGCCATCAGCACGATACAGCTAGACTATTTGAATACATTTGCGTATTCAGATAGAGGCATGGCCAGTGAGGAGTTTGGTGCTTGTGCTTGATTCGATGTTGTCATACCCCAAAACCCTGAATCTGGCGTAAGCACAAATATATTCAGATGTATAAAAGTGTGTGTAGGCATGAATTCACACATGTTCCGTTTGTTTATCCCACTGAACGTGGAATTGAGTGTGGAACCAAACTCCTCCCTGGCCACGCCCTATTTAAATATGCAAATTCATATAACTAGGCCCCTTGAGCAGAGATCCAGACAACATGAACACAGAAAAGAAATTATACTGCAGATGACTGGAAATTATGTGGAGACACGCAGGGACAGTTTATTCAGTACGTTGTTAAACAGATTCATCGTGAAACTGGAAAAATGTTTGTGGGAGCTACGAGCCGTGTGTATGCGAGGCCACATACACACACACAGAACAGCACACCGAAGTTGAGCCGCGCCTCTGCTGCAGTGTGACGTTCACAATTTACACACGTGTTTATTGACAAATGCGGAGCACAGGAAGCCTGTTAAGAAGCTCTGCAGCTCAACATCAAGCAAAAAAAATAAATAAATAAATAAAAATGTATTTGAATGTGCACGTGCCCAAATGTGTTTCCGCTGGTTTTTGTTCAGAACAATTACACAAATAAACTATTTAAACACAAGATGCTAAGCCCAACCCCACCCACCCGCCAAATGCAGCCTCCAGCCTTTTTTGTGCACCACGTATGATTTGAACATTCATGGAATTAAAATGTTTCGTATTATAACAGAAACAAATTCATCGTGACGGCACCTTTATAGCAAAATGTGTGCAGTCAGTAGCTCTAATTACATTCAGGAAACTGGCTCTCGCTGCAAAATGTGCTATAATGTTAGAATGACATTTGGATGATTGCAGCTTTGGCGCAAGTTTAACTGGCACACTCCTGACCGATCACACTGGAATTTCCCTGATGCCAGGGCGCCCAGCATGATCAGCATCTGTGTGAGCACAGACAACCCCTGGATCCCCGCTGTATTGCGCTCTAGGCCAGCCGCAGTTCTGTGTGCACCTCCAGTAGCAGTGGCCGTGGTCATCAAAATCGGTTTATGAGCCAATTATCCAGGAAGTAAATCTTGGCATTCTCTGAATACACGCTCACGTCGGTTTGCACCATTTGCAAGGTTCTCTAACAACGCCACTGTTAGTGCCATTTTACACATCACTTTGTGCGTGATTTTATATCCATCCATATAATTTCAAACACGTGGGTGTGTTAATTGTTCATCAGTGTGTCTCTGATGTGCACATCACTCTGACGACTTCTTGTTTTCACACTAGTAATGGTTCCCTGCATCACCTGTACATGTCATTGGTGGAACAATAGCTTTAGAAACATTCGTACGCCCGCCTGGATTTTTGCGTGACGCACCGCACATTTCCACACTCACGTCACTTTTGATACATTTGCATGTGGACGTGAAGACGAGCGTACGCCAGGTTTTTGTGCGCAAGCATGCTTTGTACGTGGTCTGTCCATAAAGTAACGGTCCTTTTTATTTTTTTCAAAAACTATATGGATTTCATTCATATGTTTTTATGTCAGACATGCTTGAACCCTCGTGCGCATGCGTGAGTTTTTCCACGCCTGTCGGTGACGTCATTCGCCTGTGAGCACGCCTTGTGGAAGGAGTGGTCCCGCCCCTTCGTCGGATTTTCATTGTCTGGAAATGGCGGAATGAAAAGGACTTTTTTCCATCAGAATTTTTTCAGAAGCTGTTAGAGACTGGCACCTGGAAACCATTCGAAAAATGTATCTGGCTTTCAGTGAAAATTTTACGGGCTTCACAGAGAATACAGGTTTAAGGACCTCTAACACTCCGAAACGGAGGTGTTCCTTTGTCTCGCTTCATCAGCGAATCGGTCGTGACGCGTGAAGCCTCCACGCGGCTTTCCATGACAAAATCTCTTGTTAAAAGTGAAATCTGCCAGAAAATGGCTGATGTCCAGCTCTTGTGATAACCAGAGAAAGAGCACACGACGGTCTCGTATCCACAGAGCCATCAGCTTAGAAATGATCCAGTGGTTTGTGCCGCAACGTTGCAGCTCGGAGCGCGGCGCACCGACCGTCCTTAAAGGGGTCCTTAAACCTGTAGTTAAAGTCCTTATTCTCTGTGAAGCCCATAAAATTTTCACCGAAAGCCAGATAAATTTTTAGAATGGTTTCTAGGTGCCAGTCTCTAACAGCTTCTGAAAAAATTCTGATGGAAAAAAAAGTCCTTTTCATTCCGCCATTTCCAGACAATGAAAATCCGACGAGGGGGCGGGACCACTCCTTCCACAAGGCGTGCTCACAGGCGAATGACGTCACCGACAGGCATGGAAAAACTCACGCATGTGCACGAGGGTTCAAGCATGTCTGACGTAAAAACATATGAATGAAATCCATATAGTTTTTGAAAAAAATAAAAAGGTACGATACTTTATGGACAGACCTCGTACATGAGGCCTCAGGACTCTGAATGACAGCTTGAGCCTGCATCAATGGTACACCTGTAAATCACACATTTCCTGATGATACGCTATTATATAGATTCTGTGGGTGACAATTCCATATTTGCTGATATCATAAGTCTGCTGTGGGCCTGCCATTGACATGACGTGATATATTTTTAGTTTATGTTTAGAGCCCAACCGATATGAATTTTTTGAGGCCGATGCCGATAACGATATTTGGATGAAAAAAAAATGCCGATAATCCATAAATCGGCTGATTTGCCGATAGCCGATAAATCAGCCGATATTTTTTTAATGAATAAAATGTTCTTTTTTGGACCCTTAACAAAAAAGGTATGAGCTAAAAGCTGAAGCTTTGTCCTCATATTAATTAACTTTATAAGTGTTTAATTTTCAAGTTCAAAAAATGCAATCAACAACATCCTTATAAACTTACTTGTACGCTTTTGTCAGCCTATCAGTGCAGTGTGACGGCAAACTGCGGGGGCTGGTGATGAACACATTTAAGCAGGGGTGTAAGCAGCTCTCAGTTGAATGGAGTCAGAGCTCCATTTACTGGACAAACGGTGCAAGGACATTTTACATTGCCAACACAAACATTATTTCAGTAACTGTTCTGTTTATGAGAAATTATCTGCGTTGTATCGGCAGAATTTAGGCCGATAGTGAATACTTTGAAAAGGTCTTATATCGGCCGATAATATTGGCCGGCCGATATATCGGTTGGCTCTATTTATGTTCATTAACTTCCTGGCACTATGTCACTCCTACGGTCTGAATGTTTAGGAAGGAGGTGCACATGGACATAAATGTAACACAGACGTACAGTGGGAATTTCAAAATAAAGATATAAATGATATGGATCAGTGTTTTCACATTGCACTGAAGATATTGAATCACTGATTGTGAAATCAATACATCACCTGCAGTCATTTGAAGCTTTTGGGGCAGTGAATTTTTGGGGGGTATGGGGGGTAATTACATGCATGCCATAATTTACTGATTTATAATACGGGACTTAGTTCTAATAAGCAGTGACACATGCACGCGAAACATTTTAGCTTTTCTCTCACTTAAAAAAAATTCTGGTTGCTGATTTGCCAGCCCACCTCCTGCCTAATGATTTTGAGAAGCAGAAGAGTCTGTAATGGAGTGACATTTCACCCTGTATCCCCCCTCTCGAAGATGGAACGACGCCTCGACTGTGTGCTCAATTTATAGGAGTGCTGTTCATCCAGATTAATTTGAAATGGAAAGTCAGGGTTGCCGTGGGAACATGCAGAGGAGAAAGCTCGCCATTGTAAGTCACCTGAGCCGTCACAGGCAAGACATTTTAAGAAACGGACCACTCGTTCGTGGTGAGCGGTGAGGAACAGGACGGCTAATAAAGGAAAACCGTTTAGATTTGTCACTGCCATTGATTTGTGCGTTCGCCATCATTGCTGTGAAGGAGTGCACCCGATATCAAACACAACCCAGTCTGAGCAAACAAGATAGCACTGTCAGTTATTGAAGAAATTAAAGGCATTAATTAGTGCTACATTTGTCCATTGTGCTGATGATGGAGGTCAGCCTCATTCTAACAAGCACATTGTCTTCTTTTTCATTGCTCTACTTTTCCTCACTTCTCAAGCTCTTCAACTGTCTGTCTTTAAAAAAAGCATCCTAATTAAAAGAAAATGTGAGTTCAGCTTGTTAGGACGTGCGCACCCATCTGAGCTTTCGGTACAGTTGTTGTTCCAGATGTCACAGCGGCGTGATTGCTTTGGCTTGCTGAGCATCTCTTCTTGTGTTGTTCTTGTTCCCGTCTCGCTGGCTGTTCTTGCTGTTATCCAATTATCTTCCTATCGAGGTAGCAGCAACTCCAGCACCCGCGTGTGCCAGCTGCAGCTCTGACAATTGTTGGTTAATTTTAAAGATCAGCGTGTAAGTGACCCTGTCATTGTAATTCAGTTAGAGCAGAGAGAAAGAAATCATTTTCTCGGAAGGTGTTTCGGTGGCAAAAAAACTTAAGTCTTCCAACACACGGGATGCGGGACTACTGTGTGTTCCTAGGGTGAAGAAGAAGTCAGCGAGTCAAAGAGCCTTCTCTTATCGTGCACCCGCTCTATGGAACAGTCTCCCTACGTCTGTGAGGCAGTCAGATTCCGTGGCCATTTTTAAGTCAAGACTAAAAACATATTTTTACTCCCTTTCTTATGAATAGCTTTTATTTATTTATTTTTTATCTGTTTTATTCTTTTACTTGTGTTGTTAGATCTTAGTGCTGTGTTTGATACCGTAGATCAGGGGTGGGCAACGAGGGCCGAGACACTGCAGGTTTTCCTTGCAACCAATTACCTCAGCAGGTGGTTGCTGATGAGCTTCTCCCTTGAACATAAACACCTGATCATCAATGAAATCAGCTGCTGAGACAGCTGATCATGAATGAAATCATCTGCTGAGGTGATTGGTTAAAAGGAAAACCTGCAGTGTCTCGGCCCTTCATGGCACATGATTGCCCACCCCTGCCGTAGATCATCCTATTTTGCTCGATAGGTTGGAGAATCTTTTTGGGATTACTGGAAGTGCCCTTGCGTGGTTGATGTCATACCTGTCCAGTCATTCTCAATGTATGTCTAACCTTAATGACATGAGATTCAGGGTTCCACAGGGATCCGTTTTAGGCTCCTTGCTTTTCTCCCTGTATGTAGCACCCCCTTAGACGTACGAGGTCTATTAGAAAAGAATCCAACCTTATTATTTTTTTCAAAAACCATATGGATTTGAATCACGTGTGATTGCGTCAGCCAAGCTCACTCAAAGCCTGCTCACAGGCGAATGACGCAACCGACAGGCGTGAAAAAACTCATGCATGCGCACGAAGGTTCAAGCTTGGCTGACGCAATCACACGTGATTCAAATCCATATGGTTTTTGAAAAAAAAAATAAGGTCGGATACTTTTCTAATAGACCTCGTATACTGCGGCATTTTGACCTTTCATTGTTATGCTGATCAATCAATCAATCAATTTTTTTATATAGTGCCAAATCACAACAAACAGTTGCCCCAAGGCGCTTTATATTGTAAGGCAAGGCCATACAATAATTATGTAAAACCCCAACGGTCAAAACGACCCCCTGTGAGCAAGCACTTGGCTACAGTGGGAAGGAAAAACTCCCTTTTAACAGGAAGAAACCTCCAGCAGAACCAGGCTCAGGGAGGGGCAGTCTTCTGCTGGGACTGGTTGGGGCTGAGGGAGAGAACCAGGAAAAAGACATGCTGTGGAGGGGAGCAGAGATCGATCACTAATGATTAAATGCAGAGTGGCGCATACAGAGCAAAAAGAGAAAGAAACAGTGCATCATGGGAACCCCCCAGCATTCTACGTCTATAGCAGCATAACTAAGGGATGGTTCAGGGTCACCTGATCCAGCCCTAACTATAAGCTTTAGCAAAAAGGAAAGTTTTAAGCCTAATCTTGAAAGTAGAGAGGGTGTCTGTCTCCCTGATCTGAATTGGGAGCTGGTTCCACAGGAGAGGAGCCTGAAAGCTGAAGGCTCTGCCTCCCATTCTACTCTTACAAACCCTAGGAACTACAAGTCAATCAATCAATCAACGTTTTTCTTATATAGCGCCAAATCACAACAAACAGTTGCCCCAAGGCGCTCCATATTGCAAGGCAAGGCCATGCAGTCTGAGCGCGAAGTGCTCTATTGGGGTGATATGGTACTATGAGGTCCCTAAGATAAGATGGGACCTGATTATTCAAAACCTTATAAGTAAGAAGAAGAATTTTAAATTCTATTCTAGAATTAACAGGAAGCCAATGAAGAGAGGCCAATATGGGTGAGATATGCTCTCTCCTTCTAGTCCCCGTCAGTACTCTAGCTGCAGCATTTTGAATTAACTGAAGGCTTTTTAGGGAACTTTTAGGACAACCTGACAAGACCTTTCTGATTTTAGAGATATTGCGTAAATGCAAAAAAGCAGTCCTACATATTTGTTTAATATGCGCTTTGAATGACATATCCTGATCAAAAATGACTCCAAGATTTCTCACAGTATTACTAGAGGTCAGGGTAATGCCATCCAGAGTAAGGATCTGGTTAGACACCATGTTTCTAAGATTTGTGGGGCCAAGTACAATAACTTCAGTTTTATCTGAGTTTAAAAGCAGGAAATTAGAGGTCATCCATGTCTTTATGTCTGTAAGACAATCCTGCAGTTTAGCTAATTGGTGTGTGTCCTCTGGCTTCATGGATAGATAAAGCTGGGTATCATCTGCATAACAATGAAAATTTAAGCAATACCGTCTAATAATACTGCCTAAGGGAAGCATGTATAAAGTGAATAAAATTGGTCCTAGCACAGAACCTTGTGGAACTCCATAATTAACTTTAGTCTGTGAAGAAGATTCCCCATTTACATGAACAAATTGTAATCTATTAGACAAATATGATTCAAACCACCGCAGCGCAGTGCCTTTAATACCTATGGCATGCTCTAATCTCTGTAATAAAATTTTATGGTCAACAGTATCAAAAGCAGCACTGAGGTCTAACAGAACAAGCACAGAGATGAGTCCACTGTCTGAGGCCATAAGAAGATCATTTGTAACCTTCACTAATGCTGTTTCTGTACTATGATGAATTCTAAAACCTGACTGAAACTCTTCAAATAGACCATTCCTCTGCAGTTGATCAGTTAGCTGTTTTACAACTACCCTTTCAAGAATTTTTGAGAGAAAAGGAAGGTTGGAGATTGGCCTGTAATTAGCTAAGATAGCTGGGTCAAGTGATGGCTTTTTAAGTAATGGTTTAATTACTGCCACCTTAAAAGCCTGTGGTACATAGCCAACTAACAAAGATAGATTGATCATATTTAAGATCGAAGCATTAAATAATGGTAGGGCTTCTTTGAGCAGCCTGGTAGGAATGGGGTCTAATAAACATGTTGATGGTTTGGATGAAGTAACTAATGAAAATAACTCAGACAGAACAATCGGAGAGAAAGAGTCTAACCAAATACCGGCATCACTGAAAGCAGCCAAAGATAACGATACATCTTTGGGATGGTTATGAGTAATTTTTTCTCTAATAGTTAAAATTTTGTTAGCAAAGAAAGTCATGAAGTCATTACTAGTTAAAGTTAATGGAATACTCAGCTCAATAGAGCTCTGACTCTTTGTCAGCCTGGCTACAGTGCTGAAAAGAAACCTGGGGTTCTTATTTTCTTCAATTAGTGATGAGTAGAAAGATGTCCTAGCTTTACGGAGGGCTTTTTTATAGAGCAACAGACTCTTTTTCCAGGCTAAGTGAAGATCTTCTAAATTAGTGAGACGCCATTTCCTCTCCAACTTACGGGTTATCTGCTTTAAGCTACGAGTTTGTGAGTTATACCACGGAGTCAGACACTTCTGATTTAAAGCTCTCTTTTTCAGAGGAGCTACAGCATCCAAAGTTGTCTTCAATGAGGATGTAAAACTATTGACGAGATACTCTATCTCCCTTACAGAGTTTAGGTAGCTACTCTGCACTGTGTTGGTATATGGCATTAGAGAACATAAAGAAGGAATCATATCCTTAAACCTAGTTACAGCGCTTTCTGAAAGACTTCTAGTGTAATGAAACTTATTCCCCACTGCTGGGTAGTCCATCAGAGTAAATGTAAATGTTATTAAGAAATGATCAGACAGAAGGGAGTTTTCAGGGAATACTGTTAAGTCTTCTATTTCCATACCATAAGTCAGAACAAGATCTAAGATATGATTAAAGTGGTGGGTGGACTCATTTACTTTTTGAGCAAAGCCAATAGAGTCTAATAATAGATTAAATGCAGTGTTGAGGCTGTCATTCTCAGCATCTGTGTGGATGTCAAAATCGCCCACTATAATTATTTTATCTGAGCTAAGCACTAAGTCAGACAAAAGGTCTGAAAATTAACAGAGAAACTCACAGTAACGACCAGGTGGACGATAGATAATAACAAATAAAACTGGTTTTTGGGACTTCCAATTTGGATGGACAAGACTAAGAGACAAGCTTTCAAATGAATTAAAGCTCTGTCTGGGTTTTTGATTAATTAATAAGCTGGAATGGAAGATTGCTGCTAATCCTCCGCCCCGGCCCGTGCTACGAGCATTCTGACAGTTAGTGTGACTCGGGGTGTTGACTCATTTAAACTAACATATTCATCCTGCTGTAACCAGGTTTCTGTTAGGCAGAATAAATCAATATGTTGATCAATTATTATATCATTTACCAACAGGGACTTAGAAGAGAGAGACCTAATGTTTAATAGACCACATTTAACTGTTTTAGTCTGTGGTGCAGTTGAAGGTGCTATATTATTTTTTCTTTTTGAATTTTTATGCTTAAATAGATTTTTGCTGGTTATTGGTGGTCTGGGAGCAGGCACCGTCTCTACTGGGATGGGGTAATGAGGGGATGGCAGGGGGAGAGAAGCTGCAGAGAGGTCTGCAAGACTACAACTCTGCTTCCTGGTCCCAACCCTGGATAATCACGGTTTGGAGGATTTAAGAAAATTGGCCAGATTTCTAGAAATGAGAGCTGCTCCATCCAAAGTGGGATGGATGCCGTCTCTCCTAACAAGACCAGGTTTTCCCCAGAAGCTTTGCCAATTATCTATGAAGCCCACCTCATTTTTTGGACACCACTCAGACAGCCAGCAATTCAAGGAGAACATGCGGCTAAACATGTCACTCCCGGTCCGATTGGGGAGGGGCCCAGCGAAAACTACAGAGTCCGACATTGTTTTTGCAAAGTTACACACCGATTTAATGTTAATTTTAGTGACCTCCGATTGGCGTAACCGGGTGTCATTACTGCCGACGTGAATTACAATCTTACCAAATTTACGCTTAGCCTTAGCCAGCAGTTTCAAATTTCCTTCAATGTCGCCTGCTCTGGCCCCCGGAAGACAATTGACTATGGTTGCTGGTGTCGCTAACTTCACATTTCTCAAAACAGAGTCGCCAATAACCAGAGTTTGATCCTCGGCGGGTGTGTCGTCGAGTGGGGAAAAACGGTTAGAAATGTGAACGGGTTGGCGGTGTACACGGGGCTTCTGTTTAGGGCTACGCTTCCTCCTCACAGTCACCCAGTCAGCCTGCTTTCCCGGCTGCTCGGGATCTGCCAGGGGGGAACTAACGGCGGCTAAGCTACCTTGGTCCGCACCGACTACAGGGGCCTGGCTAGCTGTAGAATTTTCCACGGTGCGGAGCCGAGTCTCCAATTCGCCCAGCCTGGCCTCCAAAGCTACGAATAAGCTACACTTATTACAAGTACCGTTACTGCTAAAGGAGGCCGAGGAATAACTAAACATTTCACACCCAGAGCAGAAAAGTGCGGGAGAGACAGGAGAAGCCGCCATGCTAAATCGGCTAAGAGCTAGTAGCTACGCTAAGCTAGCGGATTCCTAAAAACACGCAAAGTGAATAATGTGTAAATAATTTAGAGGTGATTCAGCAGAAGGAGTGCTTTAGTTAAGGCACGTAAAGATTACACTGGGAAACAAATCGTAATCTAGATAACTAGATCAATCTAACTGCGCAGATTAAACAGCTAACAGATACAGAAAAACACCGCTGTGCTCCGGAACAGGAAGTGATACAATACCGCAGTCTGATGATACTCAGTTGTACATGCCGATAACTGCGGGAAATCTCATTCCCATAAAATCCCTGGATGACTGTCTTCCATCAGTGAGAAGCTGGATGTCTAGTAACTTCCTACTTTTAAACTCTGATAAGACTGAAATGATGGTTCTTGGTCCAGTGAGACATCAGCATCAATTTGACCAGCTGGCTCTCAGCCTGGGTTCGTGTGTCATACATCATACAGACAAAGAGAGGAACCTTGGGGTGATTTTTCCTTTGACCTCCACATCAAGGATGTTATTAGCACTGCTTTTTTCCATCTGTGAAATATAGCGAGGATCCGCCCAGCCTGTCTATGGCTGTTGCTGAGACCCTGATTCATGCTTTAGTTTCTTCTAGACTGGATTATTGTAATGTCCTATTTTCAGAGTTACCGCAGTCCAGCATTAGGGGTCTTCAGCTGGTTCAGAACCCTGCTACCAGACTTTTGACACAAAGCAGAAGGTTTGAACATATCACACCCATTTTGGCATCTTTACACTGGCTCCTTGTCTCTGTGAGAACAGATTTTAAGGTTTTGTTATTGACTTATAAAGTTGTTCATGGACTGGCGCCGTCTTATCTGGCCAATCTGGAGGAACCCTACCTGCCGGCCCGGGCTTTGCGGTCGCAGGATGCGGGACTTCTCTGTGTTCCCAGGCTGAAGAAGAAGTCAGCGGGTCAAAGAGCTTTTTTTTATTGTGCACCCGCACCGTGGAACGGTCTTCCTGCGACCACGAGGCAGTCGGAGTCAGTGGACAGTTTTAAGTCAAGACTTAAAACCCATTTTATTCTCTTGTACTTGATTTGTTTTTATTATTTTTTTTTATTTTAATTTTTATGTTAAACTGTTGTGTGTGAGTCGTCTTGAGACGCCTTTTGTTGTGATTTGGTGCTTTATAAGCTGATTAAATTGAATGTTTTAATTTACTCACTCATTTTAATTTTGATTTAGGACTGTTTTCTGTGAGGTGCCTTGAGGTGGTTCGTGATTTGTGATTTGGCACATTATAAATTGAATAAATGAATTATAATTAAATTCCAAAGTTCTTCGCTTTTACATTAAATTGGTCCATCTTCAGTATCAGCCTGTGACAGGTAGGCGTATTATTTTCTTTGTCTCTTTTAACACACATTATGTCATTATTCAGTCTTTTTTCTTGACCTTTTTGTTTATTTTTAGGTGAGGTGATGGTCTAGTGGTTAAAGCGTTGGGCTTGAGACCACAGGATCCTCAGTTCAAATCCCAGCCTGACCGGAAAATCACTAAGGGCTCTTGGGTAAAGTCCTTAATCCCCTCCCGGTGTGTAGTGAGTACCTTGTATGGCAGCACCCTCACATCGGGGTGAATGTGAGGCATTGATGTGTAAAGCGCTTTGAGCATCTGATGCAGATGGAAAAGCGCTATATAAATGCAGTCCATTTACCATTTATCTGCAGCAGTTTGGTTGACTATTGGCAGCCAGGGTGCGTCCGGTACTTTACAGCTGGACGATATGGCCAAGACTTTTAGTTAAGTTTGTGGGATTCCATATTCTCTTATTTTTTTTCAGTGTCAGTCATTGTTAGTTTGGATCATTTTGTTGGCATTTCAGTTTATAACACACGCATTTCTCGATATGAACACTGCTGAAAGCATTGCCGTTATGTCCAGCTGTCAAGAGAGACAAATGTGCGCCACCATCTCCATAGAAACATGCCATCTGATACTTATGCCGCTCACAACATACAGGCAATTCCAGCGTGTTTTTCAGAAATATTCTGTCTACAGGCATTTGTGATTCAGCTCAGGTCTGGAAACGTGCTGGCGCCACATATCTCTCCATCCACCACAAATGGAACCACCGTGGTTCATGGTTGTCGAACACTCAAGCAAACATTCATTGTCTTGAATGCAGATAGCTGTCTGCTACAAGTAGGTGATACGTGGGCATCATCCTTAACCCTTTCCAGTTTGTGGGGTCCTCAGGTCTCACTAAGTGAAGTCATTCCAGCTGTACCCAAAGATTCTCCAAAGACTGTCTTTGGGGGATCTTTAGAGACCTCTGGAATGGCTTTACTAACTTAAGCCCCGGTCGCACGGCACTAACGAAGGACACCAAAGCCAAAATGAAACCAGAAATCTGGATTTACGAGGTCTGTCCAAAAAGTAACGGACCTTTTTATTTTTTTCAAAAACTATATGGATTTGAATCACGTGTGATTGCATCAGCCAAGCTTGAACCTTCGTGCGCATGTGTGAGTTTTTTCACGCCTGTCGGTTGCGTCATTCGCCTTTGAGCAGGCTTTGTGTGAGCAGTGGTCCACCCCTCTCATCGGATTTTTATTGCGAATAAATGTCTGAACGATTTGGAGCTTTGCTGCATCAATTTTTTTTCCAGAAACTGTGAGAGACCTCCAGGTGGACACCGTTCGGAAAATTAATATGGCTTTCAGGGACGATTTTATGGGGATTATACAGATTAAGGAGTGCTCCAGACGGTTTAAAGACCGCCCGCAGCTGCTGAGACCGCACTGCGCTCTGAGCGCCGATCGACAGGCTCAAACCCCGCTGAAACAACCAGATCATTTCCAACGTGAAGGCTTTGTTGATTGTCTGACTTTCACAAAAAGGCAGAAGGCGTGGACATCAGCACTTTTTCGGCACATTCCACTGTTACAGGAGTTTTTTTCATGAAAAAGAAGTGGAGGATTGCGCCACCGTGCCACTCATGGCGCGGGACAAAACCACCTCCGTATTCGCAATAAAAATCTGACGAGAGGGGTGGACCACTGCTCACACAAAGCCTGCTCACAGGCGAATGACGCGCACAAAGGTTCAAGCTTGGCTGATGCAATCACACGTGATTCAAATCCATATGGTTTTTGCAAAAAATAAAAAGGTCCGATACTTTTTGGACAGACCTCGTACGTTGACTTTTGGAGACATCATTTAACCGTCGTCCAGCTTCGTTCCTGCAGCTGGAGCTTTTCAAACTGCTGAAAGATGTGAACGAATCCCAGTGACAACCTCAATGCCTCTGTATTTCGTTTTGCTTTTTGTCTTGCGTAGTTTCGGTAACCTCAGGGTTCCATTGACTGTCGTCCAACTTTGTCCAACCTTCCAAGTCTGATGTCTTGTGCGAACGTTGACGATATCTGAAGGGATCCATAACTAAAGCTCCGATGAGCTGAACGTAACATCCTTGTATCGTTGATGACTCATCCATATGTGGAACGAAAAGCAACGTTGCCATACAGAAACAATAGCAGTAAGAACATTGTAGGGATGTGAATCATACATCAACTCATGATTCAATTCGATTCCGATTCTTGGTGTGACGATTCGATTCAGAATTGATTTTCAATTCAAAGAGCTCTGAGAAATAGTTATATTACTTAAAAAATGTTTGTTTAAGAAAATGTAGATTTACAAGGTTAATCAAGTGATTCTAAAGATGTGAATTTACTTATCTGCTTTGCTCATTCAGAGTTGGCTGGCGGTTTAGCGAAGCACTGGTCAGTAGTCGGCAGAGACCGCTGCTCCGCTCCTTTTAGCTCCGGGTGATAGCATAGCATGTGGGCTTGCGGATTTGAAGTGTTTCCGAATTACTTGACTTTCATTTTGCAGATTTTGCACACTGCATAAATCATGTCAAGCTCCTTCTTACGCAGCAAATAATAAAATCCAAAATACGCTTAAACATTTGCCTTCAACAAAGACGGTACTGGCTGAATTAGCTCTTTATCCGCCATGCTAAGCTACAGCTCATGAATGTTTGAAGCACGTCGGACCCTCCCCTCACGGGGACGCTGGAGTACGGAAGCCGTTGCCTGACAAACAGTACACGCAGCGAGTAAGCAAGAAAATGTTTTAAAAAATGCTTTTTAAAAATCGATTCTTGGACATTTTGGATCGATTCAGGATCGTAATAAGAATCGCGATTCGGACGTGAATCTATTATTTCCGGCACCCCTACAACATTGCATCAGCTACTTTTTACTCTTCAACTATTTACACACATTCCAGCTGATTGTGGCTGTCCTGCGTGTGCACACACATTGTTGTTGTGAAAACATACAACATCTCTCACCTGTTGTCAAGACAACCAGATCCCGCACCTGCAGGTGCTGCAGACATGAGCACAGCGCTGGCTGTGCTCTGTTTCATACCCGCTGTCAGTCACGTTTCGGTTTTGTTTCATTCTTTTTATGCTCTTGATTCGCAGACTTTTCGTGATGGGGAAAATGTGACTTTGTGACTTTTCTTCCTTTCTTCCTATCGCCATGTGACTGGGCCTTTACATAGGGCTTAGATCAGTGGTTAGCATCCAGATTTCACAATCATACAAGAAGACAGGAAGCACCATGACCAGGAATGAAGACTTTGGCCTTCATTCTGCTGCCTGCAGTGACTCCAGGCATTTTTTTTTTAACATATTCACATATTTCTGTAGTCTTAATTATTTAAGTTGTGTTGTCAAGCACATTTACAGTGTTAAAGACAAATAAGGAATTAAATTAACAATAATAATGGAATACAGTAGTTGACCAAATGAAGTTAGTAATGAAATGGATAAATCAATATTCAGTGTAGGGCAGCACGGTGGCTTAGTGGTTAGCACTGTTGCCTCACAGCGAGAAGGTGTGTTCAATTCCTGTGGCCTTTCTGTGTGGAGTTTGCATGTTCTCCCCATGTTTGCATGGGTTTCCTCTGGGTGCTCCGGTTTCCTCCCACATCCAAAGACATGCGGGTAAGGTGGATTGGAATCTTTAAAAAATTGTCCGTAGGTGTGTGTGTGTGGGTGTGTCTGTGTTTGTTTGTCTATTTGTGGCCCTGCGACAGACTGGCGTCCTGTCCTGGGTGTACCCCACCTCGCGCTCTATGACTGCTGGGATAGGCGGTAGAAGATGAATGAATGAATGAATATTCAGTATAGAATCAATGTAGAATTAATATAAATAATCAGTATTATTCAATAAAATGTTATTAGTAAAATTTAAATGTGGTTTTCATATTTACAGTGCATCCTGAAAGTATTCACAGCACTTCACTTTTTTCACATTTTGTTATGTTGCAGCCTTATTGCAAAGTGGATGAAATTCAATTTTTCACCTCAAAATTCTACACACGACACCCCATATGACAACATGAAAAAAGTTTTTATTTTTGCAAATGTATTTAAAAAAAAAGAAATCACATATACGTAAGTATTCACCCTTTGTTCAATACTTTGTTGATACACCTTTGGCAGCAATTGCATCCTCAGGTCTTCTTGAATATGATGTCACAGGCTTGGTGCATCTATCTTTGGGCAGTTTTGGCCATTCCTCTTTGCAGCACCTCTCAAGCTCCATCAGGTTGGATGGGGAGCGTCGGTGCACAGACATTTTCAGATCTCTTCAGAGATGTTCAATCAGATTCTGGTCTGGACCACTCAAGGACATTCACAGAGTTGTCGTGAAACCACTCCTTTGATATCCTCCTGTAAGATGAACCATGGCTCAAGTCTGAGGTCAGGAGCGCTCTGGAGCAGGTTTTCATCCAGGACATCTCTGTACATTGCTGCATTCATCTTTCCCTCAATCCTGACTAGTCCCCTATTCCTTTCCTCAGCGTGTGCGTTTGACATTTTTGAATACAATTATTGACATAAAATGGCAGTAGGCTCATACAGCTCTGCCACAAAGCCGGGCCTCATGTTGGCGGTGGTGGTGTAGTACGTCACTGCCAACCACCGGAGTCACCTACGTGATAGTTTTATCCTGGAGTCAGACTGCGTGGCAGTAAATTGTGTCCTAACACTGTCATGTCATTATGACTGTACAAGTTGGTGTTTCTGTTACAGGACATTTCTTTCTGACAGATCAATCGCTCTGGTCTCATTGGTCAAATATTTGACCCTACAAGAAACATCACATAAAAAACTCATCACAAAATAATTGACATTGAGATACTCTTGAATGTAAAAGTAAATTAATCATCCCTTCCCACCATGTTTCTTAACTTTGAAGCCCACTGAATCTCACTTGGTGGAACCCTAACCTTCTAAATGTACATTTTTATCTCCCTCTTCCTCCTTTTTTGTGTTAATCATGCTTTTTATGACTTGGAAAACAGAAACATGAATCTGATTTGTGTGCAGGCGCTCCAGAGCCCTCAGCTGACAGCTGTGAATGCTGTGACTCAGAGGACAAGCCAATATCTCACGGCTCTGAGACGTCTGATTCACCCTCTGAGCGGGGCAACAGCGCCCATCCGGGGAGCTCTGTGTGCGCCCGTTCTAAAACCAATTATTGATTGCAGGATTAAATCTGACCTCAAGAGAGGCCAATGTGAAAGTTGATTTCACTGGATGGATCCATCAGCAATCAGCATGATAAATGGACTGCACTTATATAGCGCTTTTCCATCTGCATCAGACGCTCAGAGCGCTTTACAATAATGCCTCACATTCACCCCGATATGAGGGTGCTGCCAAGGTACTCACTACACACCAGGAGCAACGAGGGGATTAAGGACCCAAGGGCCCTTAAGCTGGCCTTACACTGTGCGATTTTGACCCTTTTTCAGCTGATTTTTCACTCGTTCGAGAATTTTTTTGGATCGCGCCAAGTTTCGGCTTAATCATGCATCCTGCATCGTGTAGTATACATGGAATAATGAGCTCTGTCCAACATGTGGACATGTTTAGTGATTCGTTCATTTAATGTTAAAATATAAAAGGAAACAGCTTTTCAAATAATAAATAGTTGCTCTTTAAAGAGCGTTTGTTTTATTTAGAAGTGTAGCATCAGGTGTGAGTTTTCAGAGACGACAGGTGAGTTGGACCCAGATGAAAGTCTCCTCTGCAGCTTGAACCTCTTGGTGGAGTGTTTGGAGACACTCCTCACATTGTGAAGAGCACAGATGTTCCTCTTCTTCCTTCTGGACTTCAGGTTTTGCTGTTCAGCTCACTGAACTCACTGGAAGCATTTGAAGTGTATCTGGATTTACAAGGTTCTCTGCACAGCAAATGTTGAAATGTTCCTGACGTGGGACAAGTGAAGAAATATATTTCTTAAAATATAAAGAAACACAAAACAGTGTTGTGCTGTTTTTGTTAAGGACTGATAACTAGATAGTTTAAAAAATCTAAACATGGTGACTGCGAGACTTGTTCAGCCTCCGGCACAGAAACACAGACTCCGCCCCCTTGCTCACGCTGCGCATGCAGACGCAACAACTTTAGCATGCCACAAGATCTAAAAGACTCTTGAGACAATGCAGATGAAGTGTGTCATCCAACAACACTGAAAGGTACTCTGACTGGGAACCAAATCCAGTTTTACATATTGGTGGACCACCTCCTGTCCCACAGAGTCACTTTCTCTGCTCAACAGTTTCAGAGTCCATTCTGGAGTTTGTGAGCAACACAGTACCACATGGCAAATGTTTAAAAAGTTGGCACTTGTGGAGAAGCAGTTGTTACTGTTATGGTTGACCAAGGAACTGACTGATTGGACCCAAAATGCAGAGAGCAGTGACAGGATAAATAGGAAGTGGCAAGATATTTACACAGTGAAAAAGATGATCGTACAAGGGAACAGATAAATATGCATGATGAATGATGGCCAGAAGGAGGTGCTGAGGAACCATGGCACTGGAGGACTAGGACACAAGGGGGCATAATTTTGTTAAAAAAATTTCATCCGATTCACTAAATCGTTGCTAGTGCATGCTAAGTTCTGGGTGTTCATAGTCTTAACAGTTTCAATCATGTTTGAATGTCTTCAAACAGGGTAGTTGTAGTGAGTACAGCTGGAAGCGTGTTTGTTTGTGCTCCATCGGGGTAACAATCTGAAGCAGAAGCAGCGTTTGTTGTGGTTTTGGCTGTGGGCGGAGCTGGGCACAGCTCCTTACTTTCATTTTTGGGTGAGTTGCCAGGCATGCGCTTCATAAGCCAGCCTGTTAGGAGGCAAGACCAAGTAAGTTGTTTGATCCCATTTTTGCACTTTTGTTTTTGGATCATGGACGATCTTACTAGAATGGCACCCTGTGGAATGGGGTGTTAGCTGCTGACTGGTGCTGCTGTTCGGAGGCATTGCAAGTCAGCTGCTGAGGAGACGCTCGTTCTTTAAAACCGCTCATCAGGAGGTGGGCTCATGACCAGAGGACACTCAGTTTGAGTCCCCGTCAGGCAGGAAAACCACAGTGCCTTGGGCAAGGTGCTTCATCATCATGTTGCTCCTGATGATGCATTTGAGCACCTCAGATGAGAGCATGCTGTCGTGCGTGTGTGTGCGTGTGTGTGTGTGTGAGTGAGAGAGAGGCATCACTGTTCAGATAGAAAAGTTCAAAGCTAAATGCTATCTACTTACCGTGTGGTTAGTGGTGACACGGAGCATGTTGTCCTGCTGTCTTGTGTGTCTTTTCTTTTACCTTTGGCGGGTTTTTTCCTGCATTACACAGCATTCATCTCTTCCCGTTGGTCCATCCAGATTGCACTCTGTTCATTTCTGTATCTGCTCCTCTGTCACTTAACACTGAAATGGAAGATGAACTGATAGGGCTGCACGATATGACCTAAAATTCATATCGCGGTATACATTGAACCCCTTCACAGTAACAGTATATATCGTGATATAAATTTAAGTGTCAAAATTATAATGTGTTTCTGAATGGGTCCCTTAGCAAAGGTGAATTGATCAAAATAAATAAATAAAATGACAACACAAAAATAAAAACAGATATAATGTAATTTTGAAAACATTTATTGTGTAGATCTCAAAACTTTGCTGGACGTACATCTAAGATACAAGCCTAGATTTGATGTTTTGGTGAAAGAATTAAATACATTTATGGTCAGTGGCTGAAGTTTCATCTCTTGAACACTAGATGGCACACCCTCTCTGAATACATGAAGCGCTTTCTGGATGGTCACTTCCTCATTTACAAAACTCAACATGAAACCACCAAAACATTTTATAAAAAAAATACTTAATTTACTCCTATTTGAAGTTAGTCTGGGTAAATTGACGTTACCTGGCTGATTTTGTCTTTCTAATCCGTTTAAAAAAAATTGTGTTATTTAACGTGGTGCTTTCTCAAATATTTGATTCAGGTCGCGATGGAGCCTCTGCCTTCCCCCAGTGTGTCAGCTGAAATAAATAAACAACGACTTTGCAAATATCAGCTACACAACAGGCGTCTCACATACTTACATGAACATCAGTGAGAGTTACGTCAGCTCAGAACCCCCCCCCCCCCCACACACACACACACACAGCAAACTGGTACACACTAGAGCCCAACCGATATGGATTTTTTGAGGCCGATGCCGATAACGATATCTGGATGAAAAAAATGCCAATAATCGATAAATCGGCTGATTTGCAGATAGCCGATAAATCAGACGATATTTTTTTTTTCTTTTATGAATAAAATGTTCTTTTTTGGACCCTTAACAAAAAAGGTATGAGCTAAAAGCTGAAGCTTTGTCCTCATATTGATTAACTTTATAACAGAGAAGAATTTTCAAGTTCAAAAATGCAATCAAGAATTAAACCTTTGTGAAATTAGCAAATACATATCCTTAAAAAGAATTGTGAAATACATCTGATCTTGTACCTCTTGTTGCTGCAACTTAGATATAGGTTCAGGATAAGGAAGAATCCGACCTTATTATTTTTTTCAAAAACCATATGGATTTGAATCACGTGTGATTACATCAGACATGCTTGAACCCTCGTGGGCATGCGAGAGTTTTTTCACACCTGTCGGTTACGTCATTCGCCTGTGGGCAGTCTTTGAGTGAGGAGTCGCCCACCCTCTCGTCGTTTTTTTCATTGTTTATGAATGGCTCAGAGACTGCTGCTTTGTTTGATAAAAATTTTTTCAAAACTGTAAGGCACAACTGAGTGGACACCATTTGATAAATTCAGCTGGTTTTCGGTAAAAAATTTTAACGGCTGATGAGAAATTTTGGTGTGTAAGTGTCACTTTAAGGACGGCCCACGGCGCCTGACAGCGATCGGTGCGCCGAGGCGGCGTCATCTTGCTGCTTCAAGCTGAAAACTTCGACATTTCAGGCTCTGTTCACTCAGGTCGTCGTCAGAGAACAGAGAAGTTTCAGAAGAGGTCGGCATGAGGAGTTTATGCGGACATTCCACTGTCACGGAACCGACTCTGCGAATTTGCCCGCACGTTCTTTCATTACAAAATCTCCTTTAACAGTGGAATGTCCCCATAAACTCCTCATGCCGACTTCTTCTGAAACTTCTCTGTTCTCTGACGACGACCTGGGTGAACAGAGCCTTAAATTAGGTGTGTAAATTAGATGTTTTCAGCTCGAAACAGCCAGATGGACGCCACCTCCGACCGCGCCGCGCCGATCCGCTTTGTGAGCTGTCCTTAAAGCGAAAGAAACTCCACAACCTCTCATCAGCCGTTAAACTTTTCACCGGAAACCAGCAGAATTTCTCGAATAGTGTCCACTCGGATATCCCTCACAGGTCCTGAAAAAATTTTGATAAAGCAGCGCGCACCATCTCCAGCAGCGTCTCAGACAAAGGATTTCAGCCGAGAGGGCTGGACCAGTGCTCACTCAAAGCCTGCCCACAGGCGGATAACGTCACCGACATGCGTGAAAAAACTCACGCATGCGCACGAGGGTTCAAGCATGTCTGGTGTAATCGCACGTGATTCAAATCCATATAGTTTTGTTTTTTTTTTTTTTTTTTTTTATAAAACTGCCGGTTAGTTTTCTAATAAACCTCGTATTTATGCAGGGGTGTAAGCAGCTCTCAGTTGAATGGAGTTAGAGCTCTATCTACTGGACAAACGGTGCAAGGACATTTTACATTGCCGACGCAAACATTATTTCAGTAACTGTTCTGTTTATGTGAAATTATCGGCGTTCTATCTGCAAAATTTCAGCCAATAGTGACAACTTTGAAAAGTTTTATATATATATATATATATATATATATATAATATAATATAATATAATATTATATATATCGGTCGGGCTATAGTACACACACACACACACACACACAGCCGTTTCACAGAGGAGTTTTCCTGGATTGAAAAACTCCGCAGCTATCATGATTAGCTGGTGGAGTCCAAATCTCTACCGTCTGCCAAAATGATACCGTGTACCGGATAAACCACCTAAACCGCGCAGGCCTGTGAACTGAACATTTTGCTGTGGAAGTGGATTAACCACAATCTCCACTCAATGTTCACTGCTATTTTTTTTATTAAAGAATAACTCTATAGTCTGTTTCTTTCTTCCACACACAGTGAGTGTCCTCTGCCTCCATGTGCATCACTTGTATTTTCTACAGTAAAACTTCATTAGTATTTAATTGTACTGTGCGTTGCTGTTACTCAACCGAGAAATTACCTGTGAATTGGAGAGTGTGACCCACAACCACTGCTGATGTCTTATAAATCTCCTTAATCCTCTTTATTTGTATTCCCTGATCAAGCCGAGGCATAGTCGATTTGGAGTCGTGCTGGAGTGAAGCGGGAATCGCGCGTTCCCGGTGCTGTTGGCTGTTTTGAGCCGAGCCTGAGTGATTTGTGTTTTGCATAATGCTGCCTGACTGCAGCTGCTGCTGATTATACCTGACAGGGTGGAGGCACCAGTTCCAACAACGCCCCTGTGAGCTCCCAACAAGCTTCATTCCAGCGGGAAATGAAAGTGAAATTGTCTTTCAGGGTTGTTGTTGTTGTTGTTGTGCCGTGATGGGTAGGGAGAGTGGCTGTTGGGCCATGATGCAGAGGCTGTGTCACTGCAGGTTCTAACACCACTTGGAGCAAATGCAGTCCTGCAGTCTGGCAGCGTTTGCAGTCAGAGTGAACGTCTGCTGCTAACTGACAGGCATCACTTTGTATTGGGAAGCTGATCGCTCAGTGCCGCACGCTGCCGTGTCAGTCATGGCGCAGGCAGGTGGACAGGAAGAGAGTCTCATTCCTGTGCTTCAGCAGCCTAGAGATTAGCTTCAGGCGGTCACTCTGTTGAGCTTTGGCTAAATCACATGCATAGGTGGAGATTTCATCTGTGTGGCTGTCCTGTTTCTGATGTCTTCAAAATCACAGTGAGGTTTTTAAAGGTAAACGCCAAGTCTGGCGCCAGCACTCAGCCACGCTGAACTTGAGTTTAATGCAGTTATTAGCTTGAAACATGACAGAAGCTTAGCTGTGGGAGTGCACAGTATTAAGGCTTCTTACGCATGATCGGTGCCGTGCTCAGGGTGCCGCTCTTCTGCGTTGGAAGCAGACTGACGACTGAATCCCATTGTCGCATTTTGTTCGTGTTTTCCATTTAGCCACTGCAGCCAAAGCTCAAGAAGATTCCATTTGGATCCATCAGCTGCTGGTCTCTGAGAGAACAACTGTTTGTGATGTCAGCAAAGGCATGACATTTCAAAATGATTCCACAAATGACACGAAGCTTAAATCCAGCCTGTGCTGGAAGGTGAGTTCTTGGCAAAACAGGAAGTCCAGATTGGTAAATGGAAGTCAGGAATGGTGATATTGTCCCCCTGCCTTGTAACAACCAGCACAGCTTAGTGCAGCACTTACAAGTGCCGCCACTGGAGGTGTACAACCTCGTGATGTTTCTATGAGTGTTAGCAAGATATTGTAAGAATCCCACATCTGATTTTGATTAAACTTCATAGATACATTGGGCCTGGTGGTGGGAAAAAGTGATTTGATTGTGGCCTAGTTAAAAATAACTAACTGCTGATTCACATTGCATTTGTCATGAACAAGCCATTATTTTATTTAGCACCATCCAGATTTATCTGTGAGTTGCCTATAGTCTCTTTGACAGGTACTGAAAATTTCATGGAAAGATTCCGCATGGTTCCAGAGATATGCATGAAAGTTACCCCAGAAATAGCACTTTTTTCATCAATTTTGTGTGACATTGATATTTAGCATTATTTTCACTTTACCGAGGCGTTGCTAGGCCGGTATCGTAGATTTACGTAGATGCTATCTGGCTATACCTGCCTGCTGATTATTAAAAAGCCTATGCAACATTTTTCCTCCTTGCCTGATACTGATAGAGTAGAGCATGTGGCACTTTTGGCCAGTAGATGGTCAGGCCACATCTGGGAACATGCACTGGTGCCACGGCATTGCTGCATCCACCAAAAGTAACCATCTACCTGCTGCAGCCAAGTGAAACATTGGTGTCCCCTTGGTCCTCTGTAGCTGTTGGACTCCTCAACATTGATGCTTCTCTCAAGTGCTGCAATCACAGTATCCATTGATTCTGCATTGATTGTTTTCTTCACCAAAAAAAGCATCGTCTGTTAGTTGCTATTTTCCACAACTTGACCCAACACCCAGTCCATGCAAGTGTGACGGAGGCCAGCAGGAGTCACTGTGCATATGGTAGTCAATAGGCCTCACTCCTGCAACAACCAAATCATTATCTGGCCGCTTAGGCCAGAACCCGGGTTTTTGCCGACTGGTCCGCCAGAGCATCCGCCTCCTATGCTGTGAGACTGTGAGTTCATGTCCCAAGGGGAGTAAGTGGGAAGAGTCATGGAAATAAATGTATTGTGAAAATCAACTTAGACTGCAAAGAAGCACTGATGATACAGAGACATAGATTATAAATACACACATATTTGAGAAGAAACGGTAAGAACTACTGGAGATTTGTGAGAATGTCTTGTCTGAATGCTTCCACAGACAAACATGGTGGCACGGCGATGAAGTGATTTTAAACATGGCTGCTGGATGTTTGATAAGTTGTATAATGAATGGATGGTTTGGACGGAGAGTGCACTGGGCACACTAATCTCCAGATGGCTCTCTGACATTCTCAGCGAGGGAGAGCGATGGTGAGGGAACGGGCACTCAGCAGGAGGAAACTGCTTTTATCTCTCTCCTTCAATGGAAGGTAGTCCCCCCTGCTTAAATTCTGCTGTGCGGTTTCTGCAGCCGTCTCGGTAAGATGGACAGCCATGCAGAGAAGTTTGAAGTTTTGCAATCATCATATGGAAACTTTCAAATCTTATATCCTTCATTTTATTCTTCTGGAATTGAATTGAATTGTACAATGAAAGAGTTGAATTTAATGTGGCAGCTCCCTGTTGCTTTTCATTTTTAAAATGAAATAAGACTCCAGCCTGGATCTGGGGACACGTTTTCAACATCTTGGTGTTTTATTGCAGTCTGGTTTTTGGTTGAGACTCAAACTCTGCTCACAAAATGGCTAAAAGAACATCACATCAAGTAGCAGGGGGAATCTCAGTCAAGAATCCAGGACACAGGATGGCTCCGTAGGGTGTTGGATGTACAGCACTGATGCATTCTCCCAGACTTAACTTAAAAATAATCATAATAATTTCATTAAAAATACAGTGAGCACACTCCTGCTTCTACTGTCTTTAAATACCTCATTTAAAAGTAATAAATAAAATAACAAACTGTCGACTGGCATTGGTGGACACCAAATATAGGCTTTAGGATATAAAGAAATGAATAAAAATGGTTCAAGATACATGCAGCTTGAAGCATTTTGTAACTTTTGCAGCTGTACATGTAACTTGAACCACATATACACTGAAAGGGACAGAGAGAAGGAATAAATATCTGCTTTGGCTACATTCATACATAATTCTTTCTGCAGGACTTGTGATTGTATTATTTGAGTTTTTAGAATGTTACCGCTGTAAAACAATGAGAACTAGATCCTCTGCCAACACTAATTTCCAATTCCACAAATTTTTACCTTGAAAAAACTTTTCAATGTCAAACTCCTGTTAGAAGTGGCTTCTCATAAGATAAATTAGATGTGATCAAATGTCAAGAGTATATATTTAGTTCATGCAATTTAATCAAAACTCTAGTTTGACACAATTTGACATAGATGTGAAATAAATAATTCACATCTATGTCAAATTGAAACTCTGCTATCAAAACCTAACAATCCTTTGCCAAAATGTCACTCTGATGACAAGATGAGACCCAGTTGCAACATACATAACAAACTAGATAGATAGATAGATAGCTTTTATTGTCATTGTCATTACCACAACGAGATTTCCACACTCACATTCCATACAAACAGCAGTTAATCTACAGTTATTATTAATACTTGTTTACCGTAATAATGGCACACATCAGAATTAGGACAAACATATAACCCCTGGCAAAAATTATGGAATCACCGGCCTCGGAGGATGTTCATTCAGTTTAATTTTGTAGAAAAAAAGCAGATCACAGACATGACACAAAACTAAAGTAATTTCAAATGGCAACTTTCTGGCTTTAAGAAACACTATAAGAAATCAGGAAAAAAAAAATTGTGGCAGTCAGTAACAGTTACTTTTTTAGACCAAGCAGAGGGAAAAAAATATGGAATCACTCAATTCTGAGGAAAAAATTATGGAATCATGAAAAACAAAAGAATGCTCCAACACATCACTAGTATTTTGTTGCACCACCTCTGACTTTTATAACAGCTTGCAGTCTCTGAGGCATGGACTTAATGAGTGACAAACAGTACTCTTCATCAATCTGGCTCCAACTTACTCTGATTGCTGTTGCCAGATCAGCTTTGCAGGTTGGAGCCTTGTCATGGACCATTTTCTTCAACTTCCACCAAAGATTTTCAATTGGATTAAGATCCAGACTATTTGCAGGCCATGACATTGACCCTATGTGTCTTTTTGCAAGGAATGTTTTCACAGTTTTTGCTCTATGGCAAGATGCATTATCATCTTGAAAAATGATTTAATCATCCCCCAACATCCTTTCAGTTGATGGGATAAGAAAAGTGTCCAAAATATCAACGTAAACTTGTGCATTTATTGATGATGTAATGACAGCCATCTCCCCAGTGCCTTTACCTGACATGCAGCCCCATATCATCAATGACTGTGGAAATTTACATGTTCTCTTCAGGCAGTCATCTTTATAAATCTCATTGGAACAGCACCAAACAAAAGTTCCAGCATCATCACCTTGCCCAATGCAGATTCGAGATTCATCACTGAATATGACTTTCATCCAGTCATCCACAGTCCACGATTGCTTTTCCTTAGCCCATTGTAACCTTGTTTTTTTCTGTTTAGGTGTTAATGATGGCTTTCGTTTAGCTTTTCTGTATGTAAATCCCATTTTCTTTAGGCGGTTTCTTACAGTTCGGTCACAGACGTTGACTCCAGTTTCCTCCCATTCGTTCCTCATTTGTTTTGTTGGGGCCTCTACTGGTGGTTGGCTCTCACTGCGGTATTGTATCACTTCCTGTTCCGGAGCACTGCGGTGTTTTGCTGTATCTGTTAGCTGTTTAATCTGCGCAGTTAGATTGATCTAGTTATCTAGATTACGATTTGTTTCCCAGTGTAATCTTTACGTGCCTTAACTAAAGCACTCCTTCTGCTGAATCACCTCTAAATTATTTACACATTATTCACTTTGCGTGTTTTTAGGAATCCACTAGCTTAGCGTAGCTACTAGCTCTTAGCCGATTTAGCATGGCGGCTTCTCCTGTCTCTCCCGCACTTTTCTGCTCTGGGTGTGAAATGTTTAGTTATTCCTCGGCCTCCTTTAGCAGTAACGGTACTTGTAATAAGTGTAGCTTATTCGTAGCTTTGGAGGCCAGGCTGGGCGAATTGGAGACTCGGCTCCGCACCGTGGAAAATTCTACAGCTAGCCAGGCCCCTGTAGTCGGTGCGGACCAAGGTAGCTTAGCCGCCGTTAGTTACCCCCTGGCAGATCCCGAGCAGCCGGGAAAGCAGGCCGACTGGGTGACTGTGAGGAGGAAGCGTAGCCCTAAACAGAAGCCCTGTGTACACCACCAACCCGTTCACATTTCTAACCGTTTTTCCCCACTCGGCGACACACCCGCCGAGGATCAAACTCTGGTTATTGGCGACTCTGTTTTGCGAAATGTGAAGTTAGCGACACCAGCAACCATAGTCAATTGTCTTCCGGGGGCCAGAGCAGGCGACATTGAAGGAAATTTGAAACTGCTGGCTAAGGCTAAGCGTAAATTTGGTAAGATTGTAATTCACATCGGCAGTAATGACACCCGGTTACGCCAATCGGAGGTCACTAAAATTAACATTAAATCGGTGTGTAACTTTGCAAAAACAATGTCGGACTCTGTAGTTTTCTCTGGGCCCCTCCCCAATCGGACCGGGAGTGACATGTTTAGCCGCATGTTCTCCTTGAATTGCTGGCTGTCTGAGTGGTGTCCAAAAAATGAGGTGGGCTTCATAGATAATTGGCAAAGCTTCTGGGGAAAACCTGGTCTTGTTAGGAGAGACGGCATCCATCCCACTTTGGATGGAGCAGCTCTCATTTCTAGAAATCTGGCCAATTTTCTTAAATCCTCCAAACCGTGACTATCCAGGGTTGGGACCAGGAAGCAGAGTTGTAGTCTTACACGCCTCTCTGCAGCTTCTCTCCCCCTGCCATCCCCTCATTACCCCATCCCCGTAGAGACGGTGCCTGCTCCCAGACTACCAATAACCAGCAAAAATCTATTTAAGCATAAAAATTCAAAAAGAAAAAATAATATAGCACCTTCAACTGCACCACAGACTAAAACAGTTAAATGTGGTCTATTAAACATTAGGTCTCTCTTTTCTAAGTCCCTGTTGGTAAATGATATAATAATTGATCAACATATTGATTTATTCTGCTTTACAGAAACCTGGTTACAGCAGGATGAATATGTTAGTTTAAATGAGTCAACACCCCCGAGTCACACTAACTGTCAGAATGCTCGTAGCACGGGCTGGGGCGGAGGATTAGCAGCAATCTTCCATTCCAGCTTATTAATTAATCAAAAACCCAGACAGAGCTTTAATTCATTTGAAAGCTTGACTCTTAGTCTTGTCCATCCAAATTGGAAGTCCCAAAAACCAGTTTTATTTGTTATTATCTATCGTCCACCTGGTCGTTACTGTGAGTTTCTCTGTGAATTTTCAGACCTTTTGTCTGACTTAGTGCTTAGCTCAGATAAGATAATTACAGTGGGCGATTTTAACATCCACACAGATGCTGAGAATGACAGCCTCAACACTGCATTTAATCTATTATTAGACTCTATTGGCTTTGCTCAAAAAGTAAATGAGTCCACCCACCACTTTAATCATATCTTAGATCTTGTTCTGACTTATGGTATGGAAATAGAAGACTTAACAGTATTCCCTGAAAACTCCCTTCTGTCTGATCATTTCTTAATAACATTTACATTTACTCTGATGGACTACCCAGCAGTGGGGAATAAGTTTCATTACACTAGAAGTCTTTCAGAAAGCGCTGTAACTAGGTTTAAGGATATGATTCCTTCTTTATGTTCTCTAATGCCATATACCAACACAGTGCAGAGTAGCTACCTAAACTCTGTAAGTGAGATAGAGTATCTCGTCAATAGTTTTACATCCTCATTGAAGACAACTTTGGATGCTGTAGCTCCTCTAAAAAAGAGAGCTTTAAATCAGAAGTGCCTGACTCTGTGGTATAACTCACAAACTCGTAGCTTAAAGCAGATAACCCGTAAGTTGGAGAGGAAATGGCGTCTCACTAATTTAGAAGATCTTCACTTAGCCTGGAAAAAGAGTCTGTTGCTCTATAAAAAAGCCCTCCGTAAAGCTAGGACATCTTTCTACTCATCACTAATTGAAGAAAATAAGAACAACCCCAGGTTTCTTTTCAGCACTGTAGTCAGGCTGACAAAGAGTCAGAGCTCTATTGAGCTGAGTATTCCATTAACTTTAACTAGTAATGACTTCATGACTTTCTTTGCTAACAAAATTTTAACTATTAGAGAAAAAATGACTCATAACCATCCCAAAGACGTATCGTTATCTTTGGCTGCTTTCAGTGATGCCGGTATTTGGTTAGACTCTTTCTCTCCGATTGTTCTGTCTGAGTTATTTTCATTAGTTACTTCATCCAAACCATCAACATGTTTATTAGACCCCATTCCTACCAGGCTGCTCAAGGAAGCCCTACCATTATTTAATGCTTCGATCTTAAATATGATCAATCTATCTTTGTTAGTTGGCTATGTACCACAGGCTTTTAAGGTGGCAGTAATTAAACCATTACTTAAAAGCCATCACTTGACCCAGCTATCTTAGCTAATTATAGGCCAATCTCCAACCTTCCTTTTCTCTCAAAAATTCTTGAAAGGGTAGTTGTAAAACAGCTAACTGATCATCTGCAGAGGAATGGTCTATTTGAAGAGTTTCAGTCAGGTTTTAGAATTCATCATAGTACAGAAACAGCATTAGTGAAGGTTACAAATGATCTTCTTATGGCCTCGGACAGTGGACTCATCTCTGTGCTTGTTCTGTTAGACCTCAGTGCTGCTTTTGATACTGTTGACCATAAAATTTTATTACAGAGATTAGAGCATGCCATAGGTATTAAAGGCACTGCGCTGCGGTGGTTTGAATCATATTTGTCTAATAGATTACAATTTGTTCATGTAAATGGGGAATCTTCTTCACAGACTAAAGTTAATTATGGAGTTCCACAAGGTTCTGTGCTAGGACCAATTTTATTCACTTTATACATGCTTCCCTTAGGCAGTATTATTAGACGGTATTGCTTAAATTTTCATTGTTACGCAGATGATACCCAGCTTTATCTATCCATGAAGCCAGAGGACACACACCAATTAGCTAAACTGCAGGATTGTCTTACAGACATAAAGACATGGATGACCTCTAATTTCCTGCTTTTAAACTCAGATAAAACTGAAGTTATTGTACTTGGCCCCACAAATCTTAGAAACATGGTGTCTAACCAGATCCTTACTCTGGATGGCATTACCCTGACCTCTAGTAATACTGTGAGAAATCTTGGAGTCATTTTTGATCAGGATATGTCATTCAAAGCGCATATTAAACAAATATGTAGGACTGCTTTTTTGCATTTACGCAATATCTCTAAAATCAGAAAGGTCTTGTCTCAGAGTGATGCTGAAAAACTAATTCATGCATTTATTTCCTCTAGGCTGGACTATTGTAATTCATTATTATCACGTTGTCCTAAAAGTTCCCTAAAAAGCCTTCAGTTAATTCAAAATGCTGCAGCTAGAGTACTGACGGGGACTAGAAGGAGAGAGCATATCTCACCCATATTGGCCTCTCTTCATTGGCTTCCTGTTAATTCTAGAATAGAATTTAAAATTCTTCTTCTTACTTATAAGGTTTTGAATAATCAGGTCCCATCTTATCTTAGGGACCTCATAGTACCATATCACCCCAATAGAGCGCTTTGCTCTCAGACTGCAGGCTTACTTGTAGTTCCTAGGGTTTGTAAGAGTAGAATGGGAGGCAGAGCCTTCAGCTTTCAGGCTCCTCTCCTGTGGAACCAGCTCCCAATTCAGATCAGGGAGACAGACACCCTCTCTACTTTTAAGATTAGGCTTAAAACTTTCCTTTTTGCTAAAGTTTATAGTTAGGGCTGGATCAGGTGACCCTGAACCATCCCTTAGTTATGCTGCTATAGACGTAGACTGCTGGGGGGTTCCCATGATGCACTGTTTCTTTCTCTTTTTGCTCTGTATGCACCACTCTGCATTTAATCATTAGTGATCGATCTCTGCTCCCCTCCACAGCATGTCTTTTTCCTGGTTCTCTCCCTCAGCCCCAACCAGTCCCAGCAGAAGACTGCCCCTCCCTGAGCCTGGTTCTGCTGGAGGTTTCTTCCTGTTAAAAGGGAGTTTTTCCTTCCCACTGTAGCCAAGTGCTTGCTCACAGGGGGTCGTTTTGACCGTTGGGGTTTTACATAATTATTGTATGGCCTTGCCTTACAATATAAAGCACCTTGGGGCAACTGTTTGTTGTGATTTGGCGCTATATAAAAAAATTGATTGATTGTGCATTTTCGATTTTTGAGACGTATTGCTTTAAGTTTTCTGTCTTGACGCTTTGATGTCTTCCTTGGTCTACCAGTATGTTTGCCTTTAACAACCTTCCCATGTTTGTATTTGGTCCAGAGTTTAGACACAGCTGACTGTGAAGAACCAACATGTTTTGCAACACTGCATGATGATTTGCCCTCTTTTAAGAGTTTGATAATCCTCTCATTTGTTTCAATTGACATCTCTCGTGTTGGAGCCATGATTCATGTCAGTCCACTTGGTGCAACATTTCTCCAAGGTGTGATCACTCCTTTTTACATGCAGACTAACGAGCAGATCTGATTTGATGTAGGTGTTAGTTTTGGGAATGAAAATTTACAGGGTGAATCCATAATTTATTACTCAGAATTGAGTGATTCCATATTTTTTTCCCTCTGCTTGGTCTAAAAAAGTAACCATTACTGACTGCCACAATTTTTTTTCCTGATTTCTTACAGTGTTTCTTAAAGCCAGAAAGTTGCCATTTGAAATTACTTTAACTTTGTGTCATGTGTGGGATCTGCTTTTTTTCTACAAAATTAAACAACTGAATGAACATGCTCCGAGGCCGGTGATTCCATAATTATTGCCAGGGGTTGTATACATTTGACATTGTTTATGTGCACTAAACTTGAAACAGTCCGTTTTCCAATTGAGGCGATGTGAGTGTGTTGGTAGCCGCTGCAACTGTCAAGTCGCGCCGCCTGCCAGCTTGGGAAGAACGGGGGCCTGCATGCTTCAGTCCATGTGTAAGTCTGTTATTGTCTTTGTAGGTTGAAATAAGAATGGAGCCGAATAATCTCACCAAGGTCTGAATAAATTCCTCTGGAGGTAAACAGTGGGCAATTGACCTTGAGGCTAGATAGCCTGTAGTGTTGCAGGTGAGCAGTGAAAAACACTTTTTAACAGTTCCACTTGAACAGCCAAATCCCAATTATGAATTAAGAATATTCACCGGCCTCCGAAACCTTCAGCTTCAACTGCAAGGCACGCATCAGCTCCAAGGTGTCATCCAATTTGCGTCTGAATTCAAGACTCAAAGCAGTATGAGAATGCACTGCCTTGCCAACCTCGTTAATTATGACGGACAAGCAAGGGCCCGTGGTTCTTGATGCCACCGTCTTGTCAATTTTCCGGTAGATCAGGGCAGCACATAAGCCAAAAAGTACCAGCCCTGCTGCCATGAGACCAAAAATGAATAAATCCTCGACATCCTCAACGGAGAAAGGCAACAAGCATGCCACACACCAGGAACTCCAGGAGTTGAGGACATAGCCCGCAGGATATGTTCCATCTGGTCAGGCAGGATCCCCTGGTCCTGACCTTCTTGTAGAAAAAATGGTGTCAATAGCGTTCAGAGACCAGCTGATCAATTCCATGGTTAATCCAATAATAGTCCAATAGATCCAGAATCCAATGTAGTTTTTGAGGAATTCACAGCCTGGTGAAGTAGGGACTTGAAGGTTAAAACCAGAGAGATAAGGGAGAGTGGAGGAGATGCGACCGCCCTCGTCCAAGCTGTAACTAGTCTACTTTATATAAAACGCTGCAGTATTTCGTGTTCACTGTTTTTATTCAGTTCCACAGAAGGCACATTTTAGCAAAACCAAATGAAATACTCAGTACTGTACTAGGGCTGCAGCTATCGATTATTTTAGTAATAGAGTATTCTATCGATTATTCTGGCAAGTAATCAGATAAAAAGTACTTTTGCGTTTTAAAATATTAACAGTCCAGGGCTCTCCCTAAGTAATGGCACAATGTCACTGCGTCATCACAGAGATTGTCAAATTTAGTGTATCCCTTTCTGTTTTCCTGGGTAACTATTTATTTTTTCACATCTTTACACGTTTTGGATCTTTCCTGGTGTCAGGAGCTCAGCCAAAGTTGGGCCAAAGTCTTGACATTTTGCTGAAATGGTGATGGGATGTGGCTTTCTGTTTTTGTTTTCCCCAACTTGTAAAATTTAACCATTTTTATTTATTTATGTATTTATTAAGGTGGTGGACTGGGTCCTTGCATGAATTTCTTTTTAACACTCTCTCTGCGATTCAGCCAATGCATTTCATTTTCAGCTGGAGGTTGAACATGCAGTCTCGCAGTCACTGTTTTTTATTATTATTATTTTTATTTTATTTGAGTTCTCGTGTTTGTGAAGCAGTGTGTGTTGCCCAAAAAAGTGAAAATTAAAAAGCGAAACACTCATTGCGAGTCTAAGCAAAACACAGAAGAAAGAGTGGACTTCTTCCAGAGACTGTCTGTGGCCGGGACGGAGCTGTGGGGGCAGAGCTGAGCCGCTCACACCGGGCAGAGAGAGGCAGCAGCCGGCCGCTGCGCGTAGAGCGGCCAGCGGACAAAACTGTGATGTTTTTAAAAAACAAACACACTGCTTTGCTTTAAATGCACAGTAAGCTATTTCAGATGATCAGCGTGGAGTGTCTTTTTCCTAAAAAGCTTTATTTCACTCTGTTTGTTGCGTTGGAAAGCTGTAGCTTTGTGCTAATTTGATTAGTGCTTGCGCTAGTCTTCTTCTGTTTGTTTTTCTGGGGACATTACAGCACCACACACAGGCCTGGCATATGTACTACAATGTTAAACGAAGATTCGGGGCACAGAATTTGCCTCGAACATTTTTTGTAATCGAATTAATCGAATTACTTGACTAATCGTTTCAGCCCTATACTGTACATTACAGTAGTGTACTTTACAGTATAGTAAAGTACACTACGGTAATGTACAGTAGTGTACTTTACTATACTGTAGATTACAGTAGTGTACTTTACAGTATAGTAAAGTCAGTTAAAGCAAAAATTAAACAAAAAATGAAATAAACAATACACTACTGTAAAGACAGAAAAAGACAATTGTGTGTCAGTGGACTTATGGATCCTACCGTCTGTTGGGGTCTGGACACAGGATCTCATCAACATCACAAGAAATGTCTTCTCTCGCTAAGCATCGGGAGAAAATAGCCCCTCGTGTGCTGACTCCATCCATGGATTGACTCTACCTCAGTGTCTCCGCAGGTCTGTTCCACTGCCTGCAGAAGAGGCATGCGGCCATGTGGTTGGCGGTCATATACATGTCATCTCCAAGTAGAAAAAATTCCTCTATTGGGTTTAGAAATGCAAGTAAGGGGCAGGTACATAACTTCAAATTGATTAAGGTTGGTGAACCAGTTCAGGACCAGAGCAGCCCAGTGAAAACTAACATTATCCCACACAACGTCAAACCTGGCTTCTCTGGTCTGTCCTGTACAACTGCATCATGAAGTGCATCTACAAATGTGATTGTGTTGGGCATTATAGGGATCCAGTTTGGCATGATGATGCAGTAGCCCTCGAAGGCTTAAGGCGGCTCACAATGTGGTATTTACCCCGCGGTGCCCCAGGATGTGCACAGTTGCCCTTTGGCTAATTATATTACGTCCTCGTCGTCTGTTTTTGCTAAGTTTGAATCCAACCTTGTCGGTGTAAATAAATATACAGTATGAGTCTGTGCAGCTCCATCCATGTCCACGATTCTCTGCAACAGAAAATAAACATTGTGCATGGCTTTACTCAAAGCACAAAACTGCAGTTCTGCACATACAGAACTGCCCCACTCCACCACACGGGTACCTGTGTAACTTTGTGAATGCAGTACTGATCCAGCTTTGGATCAACATGAAAAAAATTTGATGTAATTTGTTACAGCTAATTTTTTTAGTTTTTCCACAATGTATATTTATGATTTGGTAAAGTGATTCCAGCAGAATTAAACTGGAAACCACAATTTTCCATTAGACCAATGTAAATAAGTACTTTGAAGTGCATTGATGTTTCAGTTTTCAGTGTACATATTAATCTGTTACTGGACTGCAGCCATCCTGTATTGTAAATATAAAGGACAGTAACACTTACCTGTACATATTCATGTCAAAGGTCTTTGATCCTGACACTGTTCCTCTCAAATGGGATCTTGTACAATTGCTTCATGGTCATGTTGTGCTTTACCAAGATGTGTCTGATAGTGGTAATGCTTGCTCGATTTATGTTGTTGAATACTTGCCTATCTGCAAGTATTCAAGTCTTGTAGCCATTCTGTAGAAAAATACAACCACAAATTGTTATTGGTTTGCTTCCTTTTTACTGGACTGTATATACTGTACTGTGTGTGTATTTACCCCGCGGTTTTTTTTATATATATATATATATATACACACACACACAGAGTACAGTATATACTGTACTCTGTGTGTATTTACCCGCGGTAATATATATATATATATATATATATATATATATATATATACACACACACACACACACACACACACAGAGTACATATGTTTGTTCGTATGTTTCACAAAACTACCTCTTTTGTTAGAAAAGGAGCATCAGCCACTCTGCGGTACAGTACATGTGATTATGGTACACTACTGTAAATATTCTAGATACAGTCTGAGCAGAGAGGTGAAAAAATAGCTGTTTTTCAGTCAGAATGTCCTCATTACGGAGGAAACTGTGAAATGGTTTGGATTAGACTGGACTCTCTGTCAGCTCCGCTCATAGTCAGACCATGGTTTATGACATGGGCCACCAAGGTCGCTCTAATGTCATCCGAAATAATGTTCCTTGCATGGCCTCTTCGACCACGTCCTTCTCTCTCTCTCTCTCTCTCTCTCTCTCTCTCTCTCTCTCTATGCTTGTAAACTTCTCAAAATGGCTTAGCTTGAGGCCTTTTTGTAGCTGGCTGATTGGTGTTCAGTTTTTGTAAGTGAGTATTTTCAGGTGTGTGTCTGAGTATTTTCAGTTACCCAGTGTGTTTTGTACTTTGAATAGATGAGTTTTCCCAGTGGTACCCTGAGATTTCATTTTTGAACGATGCATCTTATGTGTAAAGTTGTGTGTAGTCTGCTGGAGCAAGTGTGTTGCAGAACTGCAACTAAAGTGCACAGGAGCACTTTTGTTTAAGGTATGGTTACATTGTGTTTAAAGTATAGTAACAACTTCAAGTTTTGTTACTTTGATATAAGCATGTCTCTATGGTGTTCACACAATGGGTAGAAACTGTAAAAGATAGGGATTTTTTCCAATTTTCCAAGATTTTTCCTGACCTGTGACCTATAACCTTGAAAACTGAATGAGTTCTTACCTATCAGGATGTGAATCCTCTGTAAAAATATCATAATGATAGATGAAAAATTTTGGGTTCCAGGCTGTTCACAAACAAACAAACAGGGGCGAAAACATAACCTGTTGTGGCGGAGATAAAAATTGTACATTCATATATATATATATATATATATATATATATATATATATATATATATATATATATATATATATATATATATATATATATGTACAGTAGTGTTCAGAATAATAGTAGCGCTATGTGACTAAAAAGATTAAGCCATGTTTTGAGTATATTTCTTATTGTTACTTGGGAAACAAGGTACCAGTAGATTCAGTAGATTCTCACAAATCCAACAAGACCAAGCATTTATGATATGCACACTCTTAAGGCTATGAAATTGGGCTATTAGTAAAAAAAAAAAAAAAGTATAAAAGGGGGTGTTCACAATAATAGTAGCATCTGCTGTTGATGCTACAAACTCAAAACTATGATGTTCAAACTACTTTTTTAGCAATCCTGTGAACCACTAAACTAGTATTTAGTTGTATAACCACAGTTTTTCATGATTTCTTCACATCTGTGAGGCATTAATTTTGTTGGTTTGGAACCAAGATTTTGCTCATTTGCTAGTGTGCTTGGGGTCATTGTCTTGTTGAAACACATTTCAAGGGCATGTCCTCTTCAGCATCAATCAATCAATTTTATTTATATAACGCCAAATCACAACAAACAGTTGCCCCAAGGCGCTTTATATTGTAAGGCAAGGCCATACAATAATTACGGAAAAACCCCAACGGTCAAAACGACCCCCTGTGAGCAAGCACTTGGCGACAGTGGGAAGGAAAAACTCCCTTTTAACAGGAAGAAACCTCCAGCAGAACCAGGCTCAGGGAGGGGCAGTCTTCTGCTGGGACTGGTTGGGGCTGAGGGAGAGAACCAGGAAAAAGACATGCTGTGGAGGGGAGCAGAGATCAATCACTAATGATTAAATGCAGAGTGGTGCATACAGAGCAAAAAGAGAAAGAAACACTCAGTGCATCATGGGAACCCCCCAGCAGTCTAAGTCTATAGCAGCATAACTAAGGGATGGTTCAGGGTCACCTGATCCAGCCCTAACTATAAGCTTTAGCAAAAAGGAAAGTTTTAAGCCTAATCTTAAAAGTAGAGGGTGTCTGTCTCCCTGATCTGAATTGGGAGCTGGTTCCACAGGAGAGGAGCCTGAAAGCTGAAGGCTCTGCCTCCCATTCTACTCTTACAAACCCTAGGAACTACAAGTAAGCCTGCAGTCTGAGAGCGAAGCGCTCTATTGGGGTGATATGGTACTATGAGGTCCCTAAGATAAGATGGGACCTGATTATTCAAAACCTTATAAGTAAGAAGAAGAATTTTAAATTCTATTCTAGAATTAACAGGAAGCCAATGAAGAGAGGCCAATATGGGTGAGATATACTCTCCTAGTCCCCGTCAGTACTCTAGCTGCAGCATTTTGAATTAACTGAAGGCTTTTCAGGGAACTTTTAGGACAACCTGATAATAATGAATTACAATAGTCCAGCCTAGAGGAAATAAATGCATGAATTAGTTTTTCAGCATCACTCTGAGACAAGACCTTTCTAATTTTAGAGATATTGCGTAAATGCAAAAAAGCAGTCCTACATATTTGTTTAATATGCGCTTTGAATGACATATCCTGATCAAAAATGACTCCAAGATTTCTCACAGTATTACTAGAGGTCAGGGTAATGCCATCCAGAGTAAGGATCTGGTTAGACACCATGTTTCTAAGATTTGTGGGGCCAAGTACAATAACTTCAGTTTTATCTGAGTTTAAAAGCAGGAAATTAGAGGTCATCCATGTCTTTATGTCTGTAAGACAATCCTGCAGTTTAGCTAATTGGTGTGTGTCCTCTGGCTTCATGGATAGATAAAGCTGGGTATCATCTGCGTAACAATGAAAATTTAAGCAATGCTGTCTAATAATACTGCCTAAGGGAAGCATGTATAAAGTGAATAAAATTGGTCCTAGCACAGAACCTTGTAGAACTCCATAATTAACCTTAGTCTGTGAAGAAGATTCCCCATTTACATGAACAAATTGTAATCTGTTAGATAAATATGATTCAAACCACCGCAGCGCAGTGCCTTTAATACCTATGGCATGCTCTAATCTCTGTAATAAAATTTTATGGTCAGCAGTATCAAAAGCAGCACTGAGGTCTAACAGAACAAGCACAGAGATGAGTCCACTGTCTGAGGCCATAAGAAGATCATTTGTAACCTTCACTAATGCTGTTTCTGTACTATGATGAATTCTAAAACCTGACTGAAACTCTTCAAATAGACCATTCCTCTGCAGATGATCAGTTAGCTGTTTTACAACTACCCTTTCAAGAATTTTTGAGAGAAAAGGAAGGTTGGAGATTGGCCTGTAATTAGCTAAGATAGCTGGGTCAAGTGATGGCTTTTTAAGTAATGGTTTAATTACTGCCACCTTAAAAGCCTGTGGTACATAGCCAACTAATAAAGATAGATTGATCATATTTAAGATCGAAGCATTAAATAATGGTAGGGCTTCCTTGAGCAGCCTGGTAGGAATGGGGTCTAATAGACATGTTGATGGTTTGGATGAAGTAACTAATGAAAATAACTCAGACAGAACAATCTGAGAGAAAGAGTCTAACCAAATACCGGCATCACTGAAAGCAGCCAAAGATAACGATACGTCTTTGGGATGGTTATGAGTATTTTTTTCTCTAATAGTTAAAATTTTATTAGCAAAGAAAGTCATGAAGTCATTACTAGTTAAAGTTAAAGTAATACTCGGCTCAATAGAGCTCTGACTCAAAACAGAGTCGCCAATAACCAGAGTTTGATCCTCGGCGGGTGTGTCGCCGAGTGGGGAAAAACGGTTAGAAATGTGAACGGGTTGGCGGTGTACACGGGGCTTCTGTTTAGGGCTACGCTTCCTCCTCACAGTCACCCAGTCGGCCTGCTTTCCCGGCTGCTCGGGATCTGCCAGAGGGAAACTAACCGCTGCTAAGCTACCTTGGTCCGCACCGACTACAGGGGCCTGGCTAGCTGTAGAATTTTCCACGGTGCGGAACCGAGTCTCCAATTCGCCCAGCCTGGCCTCCAAAGCTACGAATAAGCTACACTTATTACAAGTACCATTACTGCTAAAGGAGGCCGAGGAATAACTAAACATTTCACACCCAGAGCAGAAAAGTGCGGGAGAGACACGAGATGCCGCCATGCTAAACCGGCTAAGGGCTAGTAGCTGCGCTAAGCTAGCGGATTCCTAAAAACACACAAAGTGAATAATGTGTAAATAATTTAGAGGTGATTCAGCAGAGGGAGTGCTTTAGTTAAGGCACGTGAAGATTACACTGTGAAACAAATCGTTATCTAGGTAACTAGATCAATCTAACTGCGCAGATTAAACAGCTAACAGATACAGCAAAACACCGCTGTGCTCCGGAACAGGAAGTGATACAATACCGCAGTGAGAGCCAACCACCAGTAGAGGCAAGCAAGAGCCAAATCATAAGGCAACATGACCTCTTCAAGTATTTTGACATATCCAAACTGATCCATGATACCTGGTATGCGATATATAGGCCCAACACCATAGTAGGAGAAACATGCCCATATCATGATGCTTGCACCACCATGCTTCACTGTCTTCACTGTGAACTGTGGCTTGAATTCAGAGTTTGGGGGTCGTCTCACAAACTGTCTGCGGCCCTTGGACCCAAAAAGAACAATTTTACTCTCATCAGTCCACAAAATATTCCTCCATTTCTCTTTAGGCCAGTTGATGTGTTCATTGGCAAATTGTAACCTCTTCTGCACGTCTTTTATTTAACAGAGGGACTTTGCGGGAGATTCTTGCAAATAAATTAGCTTCACACAGGCATCTTCTAACTGTCACAGCACTTACAGGTAACTCCAGACTGTCTTTGATCATCCTGGAGCTGATCATTGGGTGAGCCTTTGCCATTCTGGTTATTCTTCTGTCCGTTTTGATGGTTGTTTTCCATTTTCTTCCACGCATTTTCTTCCAGCTGTCATGAGTTGATGAGTGACAGCTGTCAACCCCGGCTGTGTCCGTGGCGGCAGCGCCCTCTCGTGCCTGAAGCCCGCACTTCAGGCAGGGCGCCCTCTGGTGGTGGGCCAGCAGTACCTCCTCTTCTGGCGGCCCACACAACACTTCATCCTTAAATAGGGGACACCTGATTCACACCTGTTTGTTCCACAAAATTGACAAACTCACTGACTGAATGCCACACTACTATTATTGTGAACACCCCCTTTTCTACTTTTTTTTTTTACTAACGGCCCAATTTCATAGCCTTAAGAGTGTGCATATCATGAATGCTTGGTCTTGTTGGATTTGTGAGAATCTACTGAATCTACTGGTACCTTGTTTCCCATGTAACAATAAGAAATATACTCAAAACCTGGATTAGTCTTTTTAGTCACATAGCACTACTATTATTCTGAACACTACTGTGTGTGTGTGTGTGTGTGTGTGTGTGTGTGTGTGTGTGTGTGTGTGTGTGTGTGTGTGTGTGTGTGTGTGTGTGTGTGTGTGTGTGTGTGTGTGTGTGTGTGTGTGTTTTCTCTCTCTCTCGCGGACCTCACTCAAGTAGCTTCTTCACTCTCTCCTTTTGCTGCAGCTGAATTCTTACAGAATCTTTTCTTCGGGGTTGTGTCATGTTGCTGTCAGGTAAATGTTTGGACAAGAGTGCAATGAAACAATGATAAAGTAACTGTTTTCTTCTCTGATTTAGCACAGAAGACACACTGTCTCACTGACATCCGCGCCTGCTCCAGTCCATCCAGCAGGTGGCGTTCACATCTGTGTATTATTACATAAGAAAACCACATTGCTATATGGGTCGATGTCTATCAGTGTATATGTCTGTCTACCTGCCTCTCCACTCACTGTGTTTCAGAAGGTATATTCATCAACTTTTGCAAAGCCTTGGAATAATTTGCTTGATGTTGTGATGTATTCTTCAGCTTCCAGGTGCATATCGTCACATTTCTGTATCGTAGCAGGTCGCTACGCCTGACGCAATGGTGTGTGTATTGTGAAGTACCAATGGAGTGAGGCAGTCACCAACGTTCCCGTTCACTGAACCCACTAATTGCAACAGAAACAGTGCTATGCTAATCGGTTCTCCCCCGAGACACAACAGTACGAGTTGGAGCAGTGAGAATGTGCTCGTGCCATTAGCCAGATGGAGCAAACTCAAGTCCCAGAGGAGCAGAAAAGGACAAACTATCCAGAGGTGTATTCTGAGGATTTTACCAAGTATTTCTGTGGATTCACAGCTTGCAGACACACAACACGCCACAGTCATTTCTCTCTCTGTACTGCACAACGCATCTCCCAAAGTACTGACAGAAAAGTAAGCGGCCCTCGTGCCTCTTTGTGCCTTGTCACATATTAACAACCAGAGCAGCTGGTTGCTGAAAATATGCCCATATCTCATTTGAAGTCTTTTCTGTATTGGTCTTGACGTATTTAGCACACTGACATTGTGATGCGCTAACTGGCACAAGTGCAAATGACAATTTCATTTCAAATCCAACGTACACATGTTAAAATGATGAACCCCCCAACCAACCAACCAATCAGGCTTCCAAACAGCCTGTGCATGAATAGTCCTGCCTGCTCCAGTTTTAGGATTCTGCAATCATCTGCCACTCATTTTGTATGCAACTTCCATTGTCACAACAATTAAGCTAAACAGAAAAAAACACAAGGTTGCTTGTTTCCCGACTCCCGACGTGCCTGGAATGAAGAAGGGTGACCTTGGGAGAACTGATCACATCCTCTTGGTGCCAGCACACTAAAAACAAAATTCAAGCTTCCAGCCGAGGGGCCGATTAATGTGGAGCAGAGCTGTGATGGAAAGTGACAGATAGGAGTGCACTTCAGCGAACGCTGCTGGCAGCACTTACAGTCTGGTGGGAGACGTGCACAAAAAATGTATCCACAGCACCTGGCTTCACTCAGAATATTGTTTTTCTGTGGAAAAGCCATTCAGGATGTTTTCAGCATCTCTCCCTGCCAGTTTCAGTCAAGGTCAGGTCCCGTTACTCCCACCCTGCAATCACGGTTGAAGTGCAGCCACCTCTGAGTGAGATCCAATCATTGCTGCTCCAAGACAATGACACTCGGCATGCTGGGACTCAGCCACATGACACCAAAGAGCTTCTCCTACTGTTTTCTTTCAAGATAGAGGCCACTAAAATGAGTCACATGTTGTCTTAGGCACAGCAGCCATTAAAGTACGGCATCAGTTTTCTAAGAATATAATTGTTAAACAAGCTTCTTTAAAGGGACTGAATCATGCAAAATCTGATTTTATTCACCTTTTTACAGTCTTAGTCATATTAAACCGTTCTTGACAATCAAGCTGACTGTTCTACTCACCTTTGACAGTAGTGGTACTTGTGTGTATTTTGTACTGTCTGGATTGTCTGAATGCTAAAACCTGATCTTTAAAGACATTTAGATACAAATTCAGAATGAAGAATCAGCTCTACATTTTTACACATGTGCATGTAGTTCGTTACTCAAACAGAGAGTTATTACAAATTAATCTGTTAACCTGTAATATACATTTTGGGGTGTCAGAATGACAGGGCTCTCTGTATATCAGCAATATGATTATCAAATATTAATGTCTTTACTTTGATTTACTGTCTTTGATTTTGTCTTTGAGCTCATTCTCCATATACACATTTATATACATGTGTTTATATAAATTATTTATATAAAAAGCTGTATATAAAAAGTATTTATATATATATATATATATATATATGTGTGTGTGTGTGTGTGTTTATCCGTTAAATGAACCATTCACCCATTTGGGTTGTTTATTTCACTACAAGCATATTTGTAAAGTAAAAACACTTACTAAGAGATCTTCTATTGTACATACTTATGCATTGGCATTTCTGTGTAAATCTGAGCAAGCCACATGGAAAAATGAATTCCTCCATGTCTGTTTTTCCACAACAATTTCTTTGGTGAAAGACTGAATAAAAATGGTTTCTTTCTATGTTCTGTCACTGAAAATCTCTTCTCAAACTCTGCTTGAAAAGACAAGCTTAGCTGTGTGATTTTCTCCAGCTGCGAGTAAAAGATCATCTCCAAGCAAGACGCACACACTTTTCCTGAGAAATTGTACTTTAAGGAAGGGGTTGAACAAAGTCTCTGTGACATTTTGTTACAAAGCTAGTCATAGAACTACAACAAAAAGCTGACCAGGACACCTGGGTGCGTCCTGGTCAGCTTTTTAGTGCTCTGCCTCCTTTAGTGCTCTGCCTCTTGATGTGGATCTGCACCAAAATATAATCAGGTCTTCCTTGGCTCAAGGTCTACCTCTGCTAAGTTTAAAAAAAAATTGGTTAATGTCTTTTTACAAACAAGCAGACAGCCGCAAACCATAAATTCTTAAGCAAAGGAAATAACTGTGCACCAGTTTTACATTTGAGTGCACAAATTAATCCATTAGCGAGCACTTATTAATAATCTGTGAGTCCAAATAAGATGTTTTGTAATCACAGATTGTTAATTTAATCATTCTGAGCTCTTTTGGTCCGCTCCCTTTGTAAAGTTGTTTCTGATCATGCAGACTGTAATCTAGATGTAATTTTCAAATATACCTGTAGAAATCAGCTCGGAGAGATGGGCTGTGTCTTCCAAATCATATTTACAGTTTTGACAAGAAATTCAGAAGAATTGCATATGGAATCTCTCCAGCTGAAGTCTTTTCCCAGTGTCTCATTCATTTAATGCAACATTGGTTTTCTAATGAGGCTAAAAACATTTGTTTTATCCATGTGGCAACAATGAATGTATCTTATTTGTGTTGTGTGTTGGGGGGTGTGGCTGGACATTTTGGTGTTCTTTTCTTTTCTTTGCTCTCCAGGTGGCATGAAAACTGATTTGTCTGTGGAGAAGGTGCTGGCTGAAGAGTCCTTCACCCTCATCAACATCATGTGCAGCACCTGTGAATGGTGCTCACGTGCAGCCTTAAAGACTTTCAGCTGAAGCAGATAATTGGATGGCGTTCTGCATTTAAGTCATGTGTGATTCAAGCAGAATTGCCAGGAACTCGACCTTGTGATGTTCGTTTGTGAGACGCTGAGGACCGCGCCTGGGTTTGACACATCGTGCCTCTGAGGGAAGAAGGGTGAGGGACACATGCTGTCAGCACACATCAGAGGTGATTAATTGTTTGACTAATTGTTGATAGTAACTTGGTATTTTGTTACGCAGTATATTTGAATTGTGATGAGAATTGTGCAGCTTGCTTCTCACTGCCGTGGCGTGCGGACAACTGATCCTCCATCTGTTGTGAGAAGCTGCTCATTTGCATAAAGCTTAAAATACAGACCTGAATGTGTTGCTGATAGTGTGTGTCTTTTGAAGGATATTGGTTGTAACTGCTGACTTACCTCACCTCTTCTATCCTTCGCAGAGAGTCGGTTTGTCGTGTCCACCTGGGGGGTGTTTGGCGGTAATAGTGAGTCCGGAAGCGCCGGGCTTCGATCCTTTTGGGCGCTGGAGAGCGTGCCAGCCTTCACTCCACCAGAAGGACGCTATTTTAGTTTTTACACTTTATTATGCACCAGCGGGTGAAATAAAGAAATTGTTTTTGTTATTGGAACCGCTTTCTGGTTATTTTTAGCGCTGGGTTCCGTCTGACGCAGGTCCGCTCCTCAACCCGCGTCGACACATAACAATTTGTTGTGCTTTATGGCATGCGATCAATTTTTGTGTCAGATAAAACATTCCTATGTGGGCTGACGGATCATCTTAAAAAAAAAAATCATACTTCAGAACAGATCTCGTTGTGTGGTTTTAGTGTGGGGGTGTGTCTTGTGGTGTAAGGTGGGATGTCAGTGGAACACGTGTTACTGTGATGACACAGCAGACTCCTCTAAAAAGCTGTATAACTGCAAGATCCAACAAAGCAAATGACACAAGACGCTACCAGCAAAGGTTAACAGCAGACAGCACAGGAGAATCCATCTTCTTTCTGTGTTTTCTGGAGACTGACGTGATGTGCTTATGGGTGATCCTTAGACTACGGGCACTTATTATGTCCTTTGATCATATTGTATGAAAAACAGAAAAAAGGGGAAATTTCACACTTTTATAGTTATCTTTACAATGAAAGTGTGTTAAGAAATTTGTTCTAGTAGTCTATGATGACTTTTTCACCTTTTTTCAGCATCATTATATGCAAATATTGCCGTTTTGTGCTTGTCCCACACCCAGACTTTTGATCTTCAGTGATAAAAATGAATGGTAAAGAAACATTTTTTCTAATGTTTTAAAATATCTCTGAATAAAATATCAGTAAAATAATCAAAACATAATTGGGGTATTCAATGTCATACAACTGTTGTGATTTTTTTTTTTAAACAAAATGTAGTTGTCCCACACTATTGCCGTAATTTCCACTACAACACTGTAATGTCCCTTTAAACAGTTTGTATGAAAGATTGGGTAGTTTCTATGGAGATAAACAGTGACATCAGAGCACATGTATATAGCGCCAAATCACAACAAACAGTTGCCCCAAGGCGCTTTATATTGTAAGGCAATGGTGTGGTGGAAATTACATTTACAAGGCCAATAGTGCCCGTAGTTAAAGAATCACCCTTATATGGCTACTTTGTTCCCAAACACTATTACTGTCGTCCCTACAGAATGGAATATTGAATGTTCAAGGGTGCATTTCCTCTTTGTAATTGAAAAGAACTGATGGTGACACATTTGTGCGTGCAGCCAGACAACTTAGTTTGGCGTAGCGGTTAATTAGAGAAAGTGATTGTTGGGGTGTGAATGTTTTTACACCCTACACATAATAGACACTTGGTGCCGTCACTGATACAGCAGCTGCAGATAACCTTCAGTCTCTGTGGAGGTCTCACACATATTTCACTCGTGCACTCTGCTGCCTTATCAGGATGCTGACAGGTCCCTGTTTCTGCTTCTTCATTATGCAAATGCATGATTGCCTTCTTTTACCTTCTAAGAGAACCAAAGGAGTGCCCGTGTCTGTCATCCCTTGTTGCCACAATAACTCAACACTTCTAGGTATTGCTTTCATATCAGGTACATATGCTCTCGACCAAAATCCTGGACAAGTTCACACTTGAGCACTCTCTGACTCTTGATACTCTGTGTGCTTCTTACCCTTTGTGCTGCTATACAATGCTGCTGGAACCTCAGTTTCCCTGAGGGAGTCTTCCCAAGGGATCAGTAAAGTTGTATTTAATCTAATCTCATCTAATCTTAGTTCAGAGTCGGTGAGTTTCACATATTTGTCACACCAAAAACTCCATGCTTTCAGGTACATGCGCTCTCTAGTCCGCAGTCTTGGACAGTTTTGTACAGGAGTACTCTGTGACCCTTGTTATCTCTGTTAACCTTGTGACCGAGTTAAAAGTAGGGCAAGTGCATGTGCTGCTTACACAGCGTGGGTATCGGGTGTAAAAAATCAAAGTGTCGGCAATGACACATGCGTTGTGCACTGCTTTGTTCCCAGTGGAATATAAGCTCCTAAATGTGTAGGCAGTAATTAGTAATTCAACAATACATTTTTAAGATCGCCTGTCCAAACCTGTTAACAATTAACGTAAAGTTCACTTAATTTCTGAGGAGAGCCTCGTGGTTTTTGCTGCTGTTATCCACCTGAATGTCAAACCTTTTTTTAATAGATTCTTCTGATGTTGCCTGTGCAGATGAAAGATTGCTGTCATGGCATATCAAGTGCTGATTTACTGTATAATAGATTCAGCGATGTTGCTTCCTGCTGTGCTGCCACCTGTTCTGTCAGCCGCGAGGCAAGCCGTGGCTCACAGATCCACGGCTCGTTTACCAGCACGCAGCACTTCAAAAACAAGCACATCACGATTAACCAGTCAAAGCCTCTTCCAGAAGCGGTCTGAATGAGATGGCACCGCCTAGGCGCAGTCTGTAAACATACATATTGTAGTTGGATGAAGTAAGTCTGGATAGGATGAGTCTGGTTTGTCAATAGAACCTCAGTGTCATCGTGTCTTGGCTCTGCCATGTGTGACAGTGATGAAGAGCCTTCTCACTGAAAAATGAAGCCATTAGCTGGAGCGAAGAGGACTGGCACTGGGCAACCCATGCCCGTGGGCATGTGAAAGTCTTCCTCTCTCCCCTCATGTTCTACACTGGCGTTAACAGGACAATCCATCTTAATCAGGGCGCAGTTCACACGGCACTTGTACCAGATGACTTTTTATTCACTGGAGTGACAACTGCATCATTTCCTTTTTAAATTGATCCCCCAAAAATGGGACACTAACAAAACAAATTAGATTATTAGTAAAATCATTCATTTAATATTCAGGATAAATTGGGACATTTTCCAGTCGGACCGTGCCGTGTGAAAGGACGGCAGAATCTGAGCCCTGAGGGCGTCTGGTGTCTTCCAGTCCCATCCTTCTTTCACTCTCTTACTTTGGGTCTGACATATGACCTTCCCAGCATCAGCAGGATGTAGGAGATAAGACAGTTGCCTCCAAATTGGTTCTCAGCACCACTGGGCTGTTGATTCATGCAGCAGAAGTTGCCACCAGCGCTGTCAGTCGGAATGCATGTCTGCGTGTACCTGATATTCAAATGTATGCACGTATGATGAAGCATGTGAATGTTTTGAAAAAGGTACGGCTCAACTTGAGCAGAAACGCTGCAGCCCATCCGGAGATATTAACATCAAATCAGCTCAGGCTGCAGGGTGTACGGTCCCGACTCGGATATTTGCATCTTCATGCCCTACCTAAAAGCTTTTTATACAGACAAAAAAATGTGGCGACATGAAAGATTTACAGTTAGTTCACAGCTTTGTAGTGTTGTATTATTCTCAAGTCCGATGTTGTTGTATGCATATTAATACCTGTGGGCAAATTACTACATGTGCAATTTAAAAAATTTATAAAATCAAAAGTTCCAAAATTGAGTTTTCTTTATTCGCTGTTCATTCATGTTATATGACATGTAAAAAGAATTCAATAATTATTCACCAAAAAATGTGTTAATTTTCATTTTGAATCATGAACATAACATGAGTCTGCAAACATTTATTGGGTGTTGAGATGATGTTTCTTTCTGTTGTTTGTGTCTCTGCAGCGTGCAGGAATCATGTATGATGATGCCAGAGTGTCTTCTCCTAACGATGGTGCAAACAGAATGGCTGCAATTTCTGCAGCAGGAACCGCTGCAGGTCCAGGAGGGGCATCACCATCTGCAGTTCTTCTGCCTAAACCTGAGGAGCAGCAGCTCAAGGAGGAGGAACCCGATCCCAAAGTAGAGCCTGTGCTGTTGAAAAAGCCACACAGAGAGATTCTGGACCATGAGAGGAAGAGGAGGGTGGAGCTGAAATCCATGGAGCTTCAAGAGATGATGGAAGAGCAAGGGTGAGTATAAACAAAAGTCTGAGCACATTTTGTTGCAAAAAGTGAGTAAATACTTCAAGTGTTCTGGGTATTTCATGCCCGAAGCTATTAGCATTTTGCAGACAGATTAGCTGTTTCTTTTCTTTCTTTTTTACAGTTAAGTTATTGGTTGGTTTCTACACCATGAAAATACTCTCTGTGTTGTCAGGAACTTGACTATGACAGCTGTGCACCTGTAGGGGAACCGTGTTCACAAGCTGAACTAAAACATTAAATTCAAAATCTGCTACCTGCCAAAAGTAATTTCATTCCGTTCAAGAAAAAGACACCCCTGCAGAGAAATGTAATAAACACAAAATAGCAGCTGCTGCCAGCTCAGCAGCATGATACAGAAATGGGATGGAACCAGAATGACGTTCAGGAACTGAGTTCATCTGTTATATTTCCTATTTCAACATCACACTCAAATGATAGTTTTGTGATGTGAGATCAGATTAGGTTTGATAAATTGGATGTATTTACGTGGGACCTACAGAATCTTCCCTATTGTTGATATGGTTCCTTAAGTTCATTTAAACTTTGAGGTTGTCAGGTCAGGTCTGCCGCATCCACCACACTCCAGAACCATCTTGGGTCCATCCCCACCTCTTGAAAGTAACCATTTATCTCTCTGTAGCCAAGTGTGTGACCTTGGCCTTTTCCAGCTTTTCCAGCTGCTGGGGTCTTTAACACTGAGGCACCGATGTGCTGGATCACATCCAGAGAAACATGCTACATGGTGCCACGTGAGAGCATGTTTGGAACAAAATAGTCCCCTTTGATAACCACACACATCCTGTAATAGTCCTGCTGAGCTTGGATCCCCTTGATGTGCAACCCCAACTCAGAAAAACGTGGGTCGATATGGAAAATGTGAATAAATCATTCTGCACACATTACAAAGGCATGGCTGCAGAAGTAGTTCTGGGTACTGGACTGGGCTGCCTGTACCTGGCCTGTCAACAACAGAGAATTTGTAGAGAATTTTGAAACGAAAAGCTGATTGATGACTATGCCATATTGTCACACACCTTAAGACGTGCTTGCAGGAAGAATGGAACAAAATAACACTTGAAACGGTTTGTTGCTTGTGTCGTCAGTGCCAGAACATCTTTTAAGTATTGTGAGAAGGAATGGCAACATTTCAAAGTGGTAAATGCTTTTTTTGAAATGTGTTGCGAGTCTGAAATGCAGGAATGGATGCATAGTAACAAATGAAATTGGGTTGACCACACAAAATGTGAAATATCTTTGGCTCATACAGTCCGGAATGAATTGGAAGTCAAAACAATGTTCAAATCACTGCATATTTATTTCTTTATTTTTGCATTACTATACTGTTCCATCTACTTTGTAAAGACACCGGTGAGTGAGACCGACATAAAACTGCAGGTTACGTTTAGGCCACTTATTGATCCCTCTTGTGTCGTGATGATAAGAAATAATTCTGTGGTTTATTGCTGTAAAAACGAACACGTAACTACCAAGCAAATTTGTTTGAAGGATGATTATTATTATTATTGATGACAAATTAAGCTGGATAATGCACATAAATTATGTCAAATCCAAATAGTCAAAATCCATTGCAATTCTGTACAAAGCCCAACATTTCCTCTCTCAATATTCATTAATTACTTTACACTATGCACAGGGTTGCCAACTTTAGAACCTCGGCCGGCACGAGACTGCACGCACATAGCGCACCAATAATTTTTGGTAACCCTAATTAAAAAAAAAAAACAGTACTCTGTTTGATTGTTCTTCTCTCCACATCCATCCTCCTTCCTCTTTCTGAAATATTTCAGCAAGCTCATCCACTGTACAAGCGTGTGTGAGGCAAATAAAGAAAAATGCTTAAAATGGCTGAGGGTCAAGATGGTCCTGGTTGGTCTGGGGGTTTTAGCCATGCTAATGCTCCCCAGAAACACTTTCTGCAGTGAATTTGCAAGGAGAGATAGGGAGGCAACTATTTATCCAACTCTTTACAAGTTGGACAAACTCTGTCTTCATATGACACCAACTTCTTTGCTGTGTGAGTCTTCTTTCCAGAACGAGAGAGAACTCAAGCCTCAAGCCAGGAGGAAGACTCAAGCCTAACACCACTGAAATGATCTTGTTTTTAAATAAAAATCTTTGAAGCTCCCAAATCCCCTTAATTTTGTACAACTATGTCATAACTGTCCCTAATTGCAGATGTATTTCACAATTTATATCTCTATTGCATACAGTATTTTATGATGGCACAATCACATTATAACACAAGTATATTATTAATGTCTTTAAATGAAGATATAGTCAAAATTTCAAAATGCACGTCAAACCTTTATTATTTAAAATACATAACAATGCCTGTTTGGTCTATGCAAGTACTATGTTAAAGATTGGCCAGCAGATGTCGCCATATTTAATTGTATCAATTGGTTCAAACACTCCCCCTATAGCTGCCACCTTATCGTGGTGGGGGAGTTTGCGTACCCGGATGATCCTAGGAGCTATGTTGTCAGGGGCTTTGTGCCCCTTGTAGGGTCTCCCAAGGCAAACAGGTCCTAGGTGACGGGTCAGACTAAGGACAGTTCAGAACCTCCATGACCAGTAAAAAAATCAAGGACTGAGACGTCGCCCGGTATGGCGGAGCCGGGGCCACACCCTGGAGCCAGGCCTGGGGTTGGGGCTCGCGCACGAGCGTCTGGTGGTCAGGCCTTAGCCCATGGAGCCCGGCTGGGCTCAGCCCGAAAGAGCAACGTGGGCCCACCCTCCTGTGGGTTCACCACCTGCAGAGGGGGCCATGGGGGTCGGGTGCAGAGAGGATTGGGTGGCGGTCAAGGGCGGGTGGCCCGGTAGCCCGGTCCATGCTCACAGCCCCTGGCTGTTGGGATGTGGAATGTCACCTCACTGGGGGGAAGGAGCCTGAGCTTGTGTGGGAGGTTGAGAGATACTGACTAGAGATAGTCGGGCTCACCTCCACGCACAGCTTGGGCTCTGGTACCCAGCCCCTGGAGAGGGGCTGGACGCTTCATTTTTCTGGCGTTGCCCATGGGGAGAGGTGGAGAGCTGGGGTCGCATTGCTTATTGCTCCCCAGCTCAGTCGCCATGTGTTGGAGTTCACACCAGTGAACGAAAGGGTCGCGTCCCTACGCCTTCGGGTCGGGGACAGGTCTCTCACCGTTGTCTCGGCCTACGGGCCGAGCAGCAGTGCAGAGTACCCGACCTTCTTGGAGTCCCTGGAAGGGGTACTAGATAGCACTCCGACTGGGGACTCCATTGTTCTCCTGGGGGATTTCAACGACAGTGGCGACAGTGAGAACTGGAGGGGGGTGATCGGGAAGCACGGCCTCCCCGATCTGAACCCGAGTGGTGTTCAGTTGTTGGACTTCTGTGCTAGTCGCAGTTTGTCCATCACGAACACCATGTTCGAGCACAAGGGTGTCCATAAGTGCACGTGGCACCAGGACACCCTGAGCCGGAGGTCGATGATCGTCTTTGTAGTCGTATCATCTGACCTTTGGTGACGTGTCTTGGACACTCGAGTGAAGAGAGGAGCAGAGTTGTCGACCGATCACCACCTGGTGGTGAGTTGGATCCGCTGGGAGGAGAGGAAGCCAGTCAGACCTGGCAGGCCCAAATGTATCGTGAGGGTCTGCTGGGAATGACTGGCGGAACTCTCTTTCAGCGAGGTCTTCAACTCCCACCTCCGGGAGAGCTTCTCCCAGATCCCGGGGGAGGTTGGAGACATGGAGTCCGAGTGGACCATGTTCTCCACCTCCATTGTTTATGTGGCCGCTCGTAGCTGTGGTCGCAAGGTCTCTGGTGCCTGTCGCGGTAGCAATCCCCGAACCCGGTGGTGGATGCCAGAAGTAAAGGATGCCGTCAAGCTGAAGAAGGAGTCCTACTTATCTTTGTTGGTAGGTGGGACCCCGGAGGCAGCTGACGGGTACCAGCAGGCCAAGCGTGCCGGAGCCTGTGCGGTCGCAGAGGCAAAAACTCGGGTCTGGGAGGAGTGCGGGGAGGCCATGGAGGAGGACGGCCGGCCTTGAAGAGATTCTGGCAAACCGTCCGACGCCTCAGGAGGCAGAAGCAGCTCTCCACCAGCACTGTTTACGGTGCGGGTGGGGAGCTGTTGACCCTGACTGGGGATGTTGTCGGGCGGTGGAAGGAGTACTTCGAAGATCTCCTCAATCCCATTGTCATGTCTTCCGAAGAGGAAGCAGAGACTGGGGACTCAGAGGCAGACTCGTCCATTACCCAGGCCGAAGTCACCGAGGTGGTTAGAAAGCTCCCCAGTGGCAAGGCTCCTGGGGTGGATGAAATCCGTCCTGAGTACCTTAAGTCTCTGGATGTTGTGGGACTGTCTTGGCTGACACGCCTCTGCAACATCGCGTGGCGATCAGGGACAGTGCCTCTGGATTGGCAGACCGGGGTGGTGGTCCCTCTGTTTAAGAAGGGGGACCGGAGGGTGTGTTCCAACTATAGGGGGATCACACTCCTCAGCCTCCCCGGTAAGGTCTATTCCAGAGTACTGGAGAGGAGAATTCGACCGATGGTCGAACCTCGGATTCAGGAGGAGCAGTGTGGTTTTCGTGCTGGTCGCCGCACACTGGACCAGCTCTACACGCTCCATCGGGTGCTCGAAGGTTCATGGGAGTTCGCCCAGCCAGTCCACATGTGTTTTGTGGATCTGGAGAAGGCGTTCGACCGTGTCCCTCGGGGCACCCTGTTGGGGGTGCTCCGGGAGTACGGGGTCCGGGGTCCTTTGTTAAGGGCTATCCGGTCCCTGTACAACCACAGCAGGAGCTTGGTTCGCATTGCCGGTAGTAAGTCAAACCTGTTTCCAGTGCACGTTGGTCTCCGCCAGGGCTGCCCTTTGTCACCGGTTCTGTTCATTATTTTATTTATTTACATATTCTGACGGCATCAAAACAACATTTGAAACGATCTGAATGCAGTTGATTGAGCTCTGAGCTTGTTCGCTCACAGCGAAGCCTGCCGACATGTTGTGCCACTTGTGTCCACATCCACTGGACCCTGGCCAGGGAGGGTGAAGGACATGTTGTTATGTTATAACATGTATATGTGGCACTGTGCGTGCGTCAGAGGCTTGGTGCAGTGCCCAGCAGCACAGCTGAACGGGATGTCTCCGCTGTAATGCACGTATTATTACATGTACACCTCCTAAGTCTGTAGCAGGTATGATGTGGAAATGTTTGCCCAGCCCATGACATCATAAATAAACATGTAACTCACCTCCAGTACCTCACGTTCCACAGCGCAGCACAGACAGCTGGTCAAGTCCCTTTCACCCGCTGCGCTGTGTGCTGGCAACATCGATCAGCTGACAGATACATAATCCATCTCTTGTATAAATAAATCCTTTGTGAATTGTTGTCCCACATTGATAATCCAACTGCAGTTGTGTTAAGATGCATATCAAGCAGCAGCAGCTAGGAGTCCAGCTGGACAAATAACATCTGTCAGTGCAAGTATATACTGATCAAACTCCTAAAGGGAACAGCAGGCGATCACTGACACCTGTCAGCCTGTTTGTGCACTCTCTGGATACAGAGTGGCTGGTACATTTATGGACACATGTACACACAGCTGAGCGAACATTTCGGCCCCACACTCGCACACTGCTTTGATCACCTGCTCCACACGCAGGCAAACGCGACTCGTTCAGCCATTGTGAACACACTCGGATCACCTGTTCTATGCACGTACATGCGCGCACTCCGTCATGTGAGACACACACTGATGAGAGGTCAGTTTAGCGCTGAGAACGAATAGAGATTTGATTGCGTGGGTGAGTGAGTGAGTGACTCTAATGTCTGTGCCGTCTGACTGCATTCTGAAATATGTTTGGGCTGCATCCTGCAGGTGTGCACGAGGCAGTCCGGATGCATTTGGTCCACAGCTGGCCACGCCTCTTTTACTCCAGACTGCATCGGTTTATGGCAGTATTTGCCGTGTCGGAATGGCTCCCCCACATTCTTGCTATGTGTGACAGGGGCTTAAGTTTTCTCCCTGATGGTCAAAAAGTTCTCAGTAGTAGAAATGATTGTCACTAGTAGGGAAATAAATGGAAATCACATTGGTACCAAATCAGATGAGTATGGCTGGTCGTCAATCTGCGTTTACAAACAGCAAGTGTGACAACAATTCACTTGTGACGTGGGGCATTGTCCTCATGAAACATAACCCCAGTTACCAGCTTTCTCAAGTGTTTGGCCTTGTTAGCCACATGTAGCTAGAGCAGGAAAATGGCATATAATAGTCCTTGTTTATGGTTTTTATGGTTTTACTATTTGAAAGGTAGTTAGACCACAAACACAACAGTAGCAAAAATAAGATCTTCTTCTTCTTTCGGTTGCTCCCAGTAGGGGTCACCACAGCAGATCAGTCGTTTCCATCTCACCCTGTCCCCTGTCACACCAACCACCTGCATGTCCTCCCTCAGCACATCCATAAACTTCCTCTTTGTCCTCCCTCTTCTCTTCCTGCCTTGTGGCTCCATCCTCAGCATCCTTCTCCCTATGTACCCTGGGTCCCTCCTCTGCACAGGTTCAAGCCATCTCAAGCTTGCGTCTCTGGCTTTGTCTCCATACCGTCCCACCTGAGCTGTCCCTCTCATATGTTCATTCCTAATCCTGTCAATCTTTGTCACTCCCAAAGAGAATCGCAACATCTTCAGCTCTGCCACCTCCAGCTCTGCCTCCTGTCTTTTTGTTAGCGCCACTGTCTCTAAACCGTACAACATAGCTGGTCTCACTACTGTCTTACAAACTTTCCCCTTCACCGTTGCTGATATTCTTTGGTCAAAAATCACTCCTGCCACCTTTCACCACCCACTCCACTCTGCCTGCACTCTCTTTTTCACCTCTCTGCCACACTTTACATTACTTTAGACAATTGAAACCAAGTAATTAAACTCATCTACTTTCATCACTTCTACTCCTTGTAACCGCACTATTCCACTGGGCTCCCTCCCATTCACACATTTACTCAGTTTTGCTCCTACGGACTTTCATTCCCCAGCTCTCCAGAGCATATCTCCACATTTCCAGGCGAGACTCAACTTGCTCTCTACTCTCATGACAAATCACAGTGTCATCTGCAGACATCATAGTCCATGGAGACTCCTGTCTGATCTCATCCGTCAACCTGTCCATCACCATTGCAAACAAGAAAGAACTCAGAGCTGATCCTTGGTGTAATCCCACCTCCAATTTGAATGAGTCTGTCATTCCTACTGTGCATCTCACCGCTGTCACACTATCCTTGTACATGTCCTGCACCTTCACATAATTCTCTGCCACTCCAGACTTCCTCATACAATACCACAACTCTTCTCTTAGCACCCTGTCATAAGCCATCTCTAAATCCACAAACACACAGTGCAACTCCTTCTGGCCTTTTCCATACTTCTCCATCAGTACTCTCAGAGCAAACATTGTATCTGTAGTGCTCTTTCTATGCATGAAGCCATATTGCTGCTCACAGATCTTTACCTATTTTGTAAGTCTAGCTTCTACTATTCCTTCCCATAACTTCATGCTGGGGTTGATCAGCATAATGCCTCTGTAGTTACTGCAGCTCTACAAATCACCCTTGTTCTTAAAAATGGGAACCAGCGCACTTCCTCTCCACTCCTCAGATATCCTCTCACTTTTCTAGATTTTATTAAAAAATCTGGTTAGAAACTCCACTGCCATCTACAGTATGTAAACATTTCCATGCCTCCATTAGAATGTCATCTGGACCAACTGCCTTTCCATTTTTCATCCTCTTCATAGCAGCCCTCACTGCATCCTTACTCTTGCACTTCCTGATTTATTCTCTCCACATCATTCAGTCTTTTCTCTCTCTCATTTTCTTCATTCATCGCCTCCTCAAAATATTCCCTCGACCTTCTCAACCTACTCTCCTCACTTGTCAGCACATTACCGTCTGCGTCCTTTATCACCCTAACCTGCTGCCGATCATTTCCAGCTCGGTCCCTTTGTCTGGCCAATTAGTACAAGTCCTTTTCTCCTTCCTTAGGGCCCCTTCACACATAAGTACAACTCAGGGCAACTCACGGTGAAACAGCTTGTATGAGCGAACCACAAAACATCCTGGTGTGATGTTCGTGCACACGATGGTGTCTTTCGAGCAGGAACACAGTGCGAGCAGCAGCTGCTGCTATTTCTCTTCCTATTCACACCATGATACAAATTGAGCTCCTTGCCAAGGCTCCTGCTCTTACTTGCCTTCCACTTGGTCTCTTGCACACACAGTATGTCTATCTTTCTCCTCTCCATCATATCAGCCAGCTCTCTTCTTTTACCAGTCATACTACAAACATTCAAAGTCCCCACTCTCACTTCCACCCTTCTTGTTTTCCTCTTCTCCCACTGTCTCTGGACACATTCTCCTCCTCTTCTTCTTCTTCACCCAGCAGTAGCCCAATTTCTTCCGGTACCATGTTGGGCAATGACTTGAGCTGGTATAGAAATTTGATTTGTTCCCTGCACCTTAATAAGTAATATCAGTAATAAGATATATAGTGGATATTCCACATGAGACAAACTAAAACATTTTATAATGACTGAGTTGCAATAATATGTATACAAATAATGAATGTTTATGAGTTCAATGGTACGAATATTTCATGAGGTGAAAGCTGGAACATACCATTCAATGAAGCGAAGCCTCGTTGAATGGTGTGTTCCAGCTTTCACCGAATTAAATATTTGTTCCATTGAAAGAATGTAAAAACATTCATTATGTGTTTTGGTGTGTGTGTAGGTGTGTGTGTGTGTGTGTAGGTGTGTGTGTGTGTAGGTGTGTCCAGAGTGCAGTGGTACCAAACGTATGGAACCAAATTTGCACTCTAAATGGAACCAAATCGCACTCTAAATGCAGTGCAACACAAAGGGGATGAATAATCCATGTCATGTGACATACAAAGTACCAATCAAACGACAAGGATCCACTCAGCCGTTATATAACATTTGCCATATAATCTAAGTTAAAGTTTTGGAAATTAGGTGGTGATTTTATGTTTTGTCTTGGATTTCTTTTTTTTTTTTCCCTTGCTAATGCAGTGCACGAAAATGGGTCTAAACAAAAGACTAAATATTTGTGGCCTCCTAAACTGACACACACCAACATACACTTACAAATCATTTGCAGGTTTTCAATTGGAGCTATTTCTGCTGCCACTATATATCACTGGTGCAAATTATGCTTCCTCCTCATGTTGGTGAATATTTGTTGGAAACTCTTTAACTCCAGGTTAATGGCTTTACCTTTATTAATGCTTATTAGTGTAGTTGCCATGGAAACAGTCAGTTCAAGACATAGGCCATCTTTTTCTAACAATGCACACTATCTCTCGGAGTGCGCTGATACCGGCCTTTATAGAAAATGTAGTGACACCGGCTCTTTGAGCCACACATGTCCACGGTCTGAATCAGAGTTTGCCATTATGCTCAACACTAATTACCAGAAATGACTGGAATCATTTTGAATACCAGTAATTTGGGATTATATGAAATGCACTTTGCAGAACTAAAGATCAGTATTAACTCAGCATTTTTTTTACATTATTCCATGATTATATTCTCTTTCAGACAGAGAGAGGCACCAGTTAATTGCTCCTGTGAAAGCATTGACAAACCAAATGAAATCAGAGGTGTTTAAAATTTAAAATTTCTGAATATTGTTCTCGCCTGTTGTCTGTTTCATTATGATAGCAATGCACCTGCACTGTACCACACCTCATTTCGCACAGATGAGAGCAAGTCAACTTGGTATTTAAAGAATATGTGCAGTGGGCATGAAAATAATAACTGTGATGAATGTTTCTGTGTAGGCTCTCAGTTGTCCAGGTGGTTTCCATAGTAGAGAAGCTTGACTCTTCGACTGGACTGGGTTGCTTGACGTGAGGACGTTTCGCTTCAAATCACAGAAGCTTCCTCAGCTAAAATTCTTGCTCTGGTAGTCTGACTTCTGTCTTGAGCCTTGTAGAGAAGAGAGTCTCTACAACCCAGTCCAGTCGAAGATTCAAGCTTCTCTACTATGTGTGATGCATGTACTCAGAGTGAATGGGTTGAAAGAGCAGATGATCCAAGATCCAAACGAACAACTCAAGTCTGGGAGCATGGGCTGGTGTCGCACATCCACCACTTCACACAGCCGCCCTGGGTCATCCTGGAAAGCCTGGATCACCTTTGGCAGATAACTGGTCCATCCCCAACTCGAGAAAGTATCCATCTATCACCAGGTGAGACATGGGCGTGTCCTCATCCTTCTCCATCTGCTGACGTCCTAAACACTGAAGCACCCATGTGCTGAATCATGCCCAGAGAAAGACACCACATGGCCACAGTGTCACGGCTGGTGCTCTGTCACTATGCAGATGATACGAGGGTAGATCGAAAAGTTCACGGCCTCACCTAGAAGGCAGGGCAGCATCTCCAAATCTATGATGCAGTTGTAAACTATTATGCCTTGTATGGTTATGCACTAATGTTCATGCATCTGTCTTTATTTATTTTTAGGTGAGGCTCTTTGAAAGTCTTCAGATCTAGTGAAGATCCAAAATTGGACACAAAAGAAGCTCATGTGGTGATTAAATATCTGCATAAAAAGGGCACGACACCCAAGGCAATCCATGATGACATGGATTGCCATTGCCATTGAGTCGGATGATGACGTCATTAAGGCTGTAGAGTCCTACCTGAAGGACCAAAATGAAGCCTTCTACCATGAAGGCATCGGAATGTTGGAGCACCGCTGGACAAAGTGCATTGAGGTGAAGGGGGACTGTGTTGAAAAATAACCAGGAACTACGAGTATCCTGACAACCCTTCTTGGTGAGGCTGAGAACCTTTCGATCTACCCTTGTACTCCTCCTTAATCAAAATCTTTAATTTATTGGTATCTTTATCATTTTAATACAGAAAATCTTAAACGTGATTGTGCCCGAAAGAACTGGCTTTGTGAAACACAACATGCCATCGCTGTTATGTTTCTGAGCATGCTGGCCTTCCCTTCACTGTGTGTGACTGAGCCTGTCAGGCACTGAGGCCTCATTAAGACCGGTGTCTAATTCTGGAGGTAGAACAGAATGATGGAGCTGAAATAGAACCGCTGGACCGTCCAAATGCAAAGCTGGGGGATGGGAGCTGATCTGCTGGCCTGACATAGACGTAGTTTCTCCTGGTCTGAGAGCAAAGTAGAAGTGCTGTGGTGTTTCGTAGATCAGTGTAGCAGTTCGGTTAATCAGGACAGAAGACACGCATTCAGAAACTCCCGCTGATCCGCTCATCTCCCTCAGCCGACATTACACGCTGCTTTTTGAGAGAATGTTAGCGCTCTGGACGGACACGAGTCATCTTGAGCTACAACAAAAGCAGATCGTCATTTGCCAGCTTGGCTCAGTGCCCCCCCCCGCCTTTGTCATTTGTGATGTGCCTCTTTAAATGAGAGTGTGTGCAGGATTAAAGGATAGAGTGGAGGATAAAATAGAGGAACGGAGGAAGACGACAGCTCCAAGAATTAGACACAATTAAGACTGTGGCTGGAGTCTGCTTTCATTTGTTGTGGATTTGAACCAGGAGTCACTACAGAGTCCTTGGTCCTGACTGAGGCCTTGGTGAAGGATGAAGCTCAGGGGCAGGTTGGATGGGCGCAATTTTCTCAATCCTGCCAACACAACAAACACTCCCCTCTGTCCAATTCAGGCCGAGTCCTCTCCAGAGCTAAAACCACAATAAATAGTCTGAGTGATGGCCTCAGCGTGAGAGCCAACTAGAGGAGCTGGAGGAGGGAGGAATCTAGTCACTTAACCAAAGCTTGGCAGCAGCCGTCATTTTGTTGGGCTTTGAGTGTTGTGCTGCTGCTTGCTGCGTTTATGTGCACTTGGTGATCCGGAGGTTCTCCACAGCACTACAGGTTCCCCAGCACGAGGGGCTGGTCTCTGTTTTCAGAAGCTGCCGTGTGGTTGGTCAGATCTGTTAGAGGAGCTCTTGTAGGTCATGATGAAGCTCAAAGTGATGCTCCATCAATTCATTTTCAAGCTAACAGTCAGGTTAGCTGTCAATACTGGTTTCGGGCACTGGAATAGCAACTGCCGAAATAATCTCCAGCTCCCCGACTTCCTCATATATGTACATATGACACCAGCTCCACTCTTGTCTTGTTTTGATGTCCAGCAAACGTGACAATCAGGTGACATCAGGATTTAGTCATATCATGTAATGACACTGTCACTTGGGGGGGGGACAGACACACAGAGGATGGGAAGGAGAGGAACAGTAGTAGCCAGTAAACCCATAGCGAGCAGTATTTCTGGTATTTATATTTGTGTATTTAAATTTGCAAATTGTTTTTATGTTTACTTTCACTTTTGATACTTGGTGTGCTTCTTAACCTGTGTGCTGCTATACAATGCTGTTGGAACCTCAGTTTCCCTGATGGAGTCTTCCCAAGGGATTAATAAAGTTCTGTCTAATCTAATCTAATCAGTGGGCTAAATATTAGTCTTCACTAATTTCAGTCACAACGAGCAACTTGTTCTTGTTAAAAATGCCTCAAAAATGCATAAAAATGTTGTAGCTGAATAACAGATCACTAAGATGGACAAATATGATGAACGGTTAGTAATTACTTGTTTTCTACAGATGTGTGATCACTAAGAACCTCCATTTTCACACAGTGTCAGTCTCCAGGAGAAGTGGAACCTCAGCAGCTGCAGCTTCTGAACAATATGATCATCAAGAACTTTTGTTTTCTTCCTCTTAAATGTAATAAGAAACTCCATCAGTTTTGTGGAATCTTTTATAATCTTCCATGCTGTTTATCCCTCAAGCGACCAAGCTATTTTAGCTACTAATATGGTAGCATAATTATAGCATCAAATAGAGAAGAACCGGTGCTCGTACATATGTCAATACTTTAACACAAATTTCATTGAACCCATCAGTCATCCTTTGTGACAATCATGAGGTATTTTCATCCTCACTCTGGGCATCAAGAATCAGTCTCAGTGCTTGTGCAGCTGTAAATCTCACTATTCTTGACTGTTGTCCAGGCTTCCCGGCAAAACAGTAATATATAATGATTAGAGTTGTCAAATTACAATACCGTCTGAAGCTGTAATGTCAAAAATCTCATAATCCTTCTCTGGGTCATAAGTGACCCCACACACTGTAAAACTCAATGAGTTTCTTGAACTCAAACCATTTGAGGAAACCGATTGCCTTAAACCATTTGAGTTTGCCAACTTAAATAAAATCATTTTTAATTGTTAAAGTTTTAGTAGCTTAACAATTTATAGTTAATTAAACTTATGTAAATCTAGTTTATGTTTTTCAATAAAACAGTGACAAATTTCTGTCTAAAACATTTGCATTAACATTTTGGATTTGATTTTTTTATGTATTCGTTTTACTTGTTTTTTTATTATTATTATTTTGAATTGAATTTGAATTTATTAGACACCCATGCAACAAAATTTCACTCATATACACACAAAACTCTTAAACAAAGTAGTCAAAGAAAAAAGACAGTAAGAAAAAAAATAAACAGTGTACACGGTGCATAAAGGTGTAGGCAGAAGCAAAGCTTCTCAACACCTACACCCCTCCATGAAATCAAATCAAACCAGGCATATGTACCTGTTCATAAACGTTCATTTCTAAACAAAATCTGAACAATAGCAGCTCATAATTACAATTAAAAGAAAACAAATATTTCCCAACAGCTCCCAATACCAGCTGGTTACCATCTACATATTTCAGTAGAAAAGGTTCAAGTATCAAACCTTCATACAACACAACTCAACCACTTTCCTTCATATCTGGAGAATACCATTTCTTTGTATAAATGTTTGAACCGGTTGATATCTGGACATCGCTTGAGTTTCTCAGGTAGATTATTCCATTTTTTAGGACCACAAATGGAGACACAGAAGCATTTCCCGGTTGTCCTAGCACCAGCAATTTTAAAATGATACTAATCCCTTAAATTATACATTCCTTCTCTTTGTGTAAAATATTCTTGAATTCTAAATGGTGATTGCTTATTTTTTGCTTCATACATCAATTGAACAGTCTTGAATGAAATCATATAAAGTTTTAATATCTTTGATTTAATGAACAGTGGATTGGTATCATCCCGATACCCTGCATTGTGAATTATTTTACCAATTATTATGAAAATTATTATGACTCCGCCCATTCGCTCCCCTTGGGACGCGAACTCATGATCTACGGCATGGAAGGCAGACTCTCTAACCTGAAGGCTAAAACCCAGGGCTCTCGCTTTGGGTTTTAACAGCTGTTGGGAGTGAGGTTTACTAACTACATCTGCACAGCGACACCTGCTGGCCTCCGTTACATGAACTCAATTAAAATGAGTGAATGAAATGCACTGGAAATACATCACCAACACTTAAATGCCTCAAAACTTTAATTGCACTTAAAGGAACTGAGTTGTTATGACAACAATTCATTTTTGAGTTACTTTAATTAATGGAAATGAGTGACTGTAATGTTTTTCAAAGTTTGAGTTACATTAACTTAATTATTGTATTAAAATGGAGTGTTCGCTTTAACAGTGCACAAGTTTGGCTTATACTTGCCACACGGATCGGCCGATCCTTTCAGAATTGTGTGAACAAATGCAGGACAAACAGATTGACAAATTCATAGTAGGAAACTTTTTTTTATTAAAAAAAGGTGCACAAAAATAAATGACCCCACTTGGTCGCTTGAGGGTTAAAGACACATTCATGTTGGTGTATGTAAAGCAGTCGCCAACTGAAAATCTGACACGGTGAATATAAGCACAAATAAATCTGTCCTGTCACAGTTATTTTCATATAACTTTATATAGAAATAAAGTATTATAATTGACCTAATTACACATATTTGATCAAATTGAACAGTTTAAAGGTTTTCACCAAGCTGTATGTAATCTTATGAGCACTGATATGTGCCAAATGCAAGTTTAGCATCACAAGCGTTTTTTTTTTTCTTTTTGTGCCACCCTGTGGTCACATTTGGTGCACAAGATTTCTTCTGCAACTGTATTTTGACTTCTGTAATAAAGCACGAGTGTTTTTTAGTATGTCCTTCAGCTGCTGACATGGACATGGTTGGAAAACAATGAATTTTAAATTATTGGCAGTTGACAAACAAGCTTTTGGTGTCATTACACCCCAGACATAACCCGAGCAGTGTGATTATCCCATTTTCTTTGCATGTATCAAGCGTTTCACTCGTTGCCATAATAAGTAGTGGTTTGGTGTCATAATGTCATAATAATAACATACCAAATTGAGTGGAGCTGAGCTGAGGGGTTAGTCTGAGTGTAAACGTCCAGGCTGTATATCAGGGGTGTTTTCTACACTAATTGAAGCATAATGATTGTGTACGAGTTGAAAACCTGTAGAGTCCGAGCTTTTTTTTTTCCACCTCTCTAATGAGTTCTCATCATAGGGCCTCATTCTGTAACTTATTCTAAACACCCACAGGCACCAGGATGACCCACCACCACCCGCGCCCCAATTACTCGGGATGACTTACTCATGCGTACATGGGAGCATAATTTATCACCAATGGTGAACAACCTTCTAAATAAGAGGCGGAAGGAGATGATTTACTTGTGCTGCTTTGGCCTGCAGAAAAATAGTGTTTATGTGGGAAGTGAAAATAATAAATATCTGTTTTTTATTTTTGTTTTGTTTAATATTGTACATACAAAAAAAAGACAACACAGCAAAGTAGCAAACGCCTGAATTTACTCATGCAAGTAAATAAATTTCATGCCTTTTGTAGAATTTCTTTGTTTTTTTTACATGTAGTGCATTATATTGCACCTGTATGTGTGTGTACATTACACTACAGCCCACAATCTGGATATGGTCTTAATTTATAAGTTTTTCTTTGTAAAAATGCTCGAGATAACATGTTTCCATCGGTTGTAAAGGAATATGTTACTAGAAAGTGAAGTGTTGTGAGTGTGAGGTTGGAGAGCAGATTGTGATATTATATTATTTAGGGACCCAAAATAACAAAATACCACAAAATAACTGGACCACAAAATAACTGGAAACACCTGTTTTGACTGCAGTGAATTGACGCCTCAGTGAAGCTTAGAAACCACTGTAGCAAAAGAGCTGATTTTAAACTTTTCAAGCTTTTGACAGCTCTTGCTTGCCTCTACTGGTGGTTGGCTCTCACTGCGGTATTGTATCACTTCCTGTTCCGGAGCACAGCGGTGTTTTTCTGTATCTGTTAGCTGTTTAATCTGCGCAGTTAGATTGATCTAGATAACTAGATAACGATTTGTTTCACAGTGTAATCTTCACGTGCCTTAACTAAAGCACTCCCTCTGCTGAATCACCTCTAAATTATTTACACATTATTCACTTTGTGTGTTTTTAGGAATTCGCTAGCTTAGTGCAGCTACTAGCTCTTAGCCGGTTTAGCATGGCGGCTTCTCCTGTCTCTCCTGCACTTTTCTGCTCTGGGTGTGAAATGTTTAGTTATTCCTCGGCCTCCTTTAGCAGTAATGGTACTTGTAATAAGTGTAGCTTATTCGTAGCTTTGGAGGCCAGGCTGGGCGAATTGGAGACTCGGCTCCGCACCGTGGAAAATTCTACAGCTAGCCAGGCCCCTGTAGTCGCCGTTAGTTTCCCTCTGGCAGATCCCAAGCAGCCGGGAAAGCAGACCGACTGGGTGACTGTGAGGAGGAAGCGTAGTCCTAAACAGAAGCCCCGTGTACACCGCCAACCCGTTCACATTTCTAACCATTTTTCCCCACTCGACGACACACCCGCCGAGGATCAAACTCTGGTTATTGGCGACTCTGTTTTGAGAAATGTGAAGTTAGCGACACCAGCAACCATAGTCAATTGTCTTCCGGGGGCCAGAGCAGGCAACATTGAAGGAAATTTGAAACTGCTGGCTAAGGCTAAGCGTAAATTTGGTAAGATTGTAATTCACGTCGGCAGTAATGACACCCGGTTACGCCAATCGGAGATCACTAAAATTAACATTGAATCGGTGTGTAACTTTGCAAAAACAATGTCGGACTCTGTAGTTTTCTCTGGGCCCCTCCCCAATCGGACCGGGAGTGACATGTTTAGCCGCATGTTCTCCTTGAATTGCTGGCTGTCTGAGTGGTGTCCAAAAAATGAGGTGGGCTTCATAGATAATTGGCAAAGCTTCTGGGGAAAACCTGGTCTTGTTAGGAGAGACGGCATCCATCCCACTTTGGATGGAGCAGCTCTCATTTCTAGAAATCTGGCCAATTTTCTTAAATCCTCCAAACCGTGACTATCCAGGGTTGGGACCACGAAGCAGAGTTGTAGTCTTACACACCTCTCTGCAGCTTCTCTCCCCCTGCCATCCCCTCATTACCCCATCCCTGTAGAGACGGTGCCTGCTCCCAGACCACCAATAACCAACAAAAATCTATTTAAGCATAAAAATTCAAAAAGAAAAAATAATATAGCACCTTCAACTGCACCACAGACTAAAACAGTTAAATGTGGTCTATTAAACATTAGGTCTTTCTCTTCTAAGTCCCTGTTAGTAAATGATATAATAATTGATCAACATATTGATTTATTCTGCCTTACAGAAACCTGGTTACAGCAGGATGAATATGTTAGTTTAAATGAGTCAACTCCCCCGAGTCACACTAACTGTCAGAATGCTCGTAGCACGGGCCGCGGCGGAGGATTAGCAGCAATCTTCCATTCCAGCTTATTAATTAATCAAAAACCCAGACAGAGCTTTAATTAATTTGAAAGCTTGACTCTTAGTCTTGTCCATCCAAATTGGAAGTCCCAAAAAACAGTTTTATTTGTTATTATCTATCGTCCACCTGGTCGTTACTGTGAGTTTCTCTGTGAATTTTCAGACCTTTTGTCTGACTTAGTGCTTAGCTCAGATAAGATAATTATAGTGGGCGATTTTAACATCCACACAGATGCTGAGAATGACAGCCTCAACACTGCATTTAATCTATTATTAGACTCTATTGGCTTTGCTCAAAAAGTAAATGAGTCCACCCACCACTTTAATCATATCTTAGATCTTGTTCTGACTTATGGTATGGAAATAGAAGACTTAACAGTATTCCCTGAAAACTCCCTTCTGTCTGATCATTTCTTAATAACATTTACATTTACTCTGATGGACTACCCAGCAGTGGGGAATAAGTTTCATTACACTAGAAGTCTTTCAGAAAGCGCTGTAACTAGGTTTAAGGATATGATTCCTTCTTTATGTTCTCTAATGCCATATACCAACACAGTGCAGAGTAGCTACCTAAACTCTGTAAGTGAGATAGAGTATCTCGTCAATAGTTTTACATCCTCATTGAAGACAACTTTGGATGCTGTAGCTCCTCTGAAAAAGAGAGCTTTAAATCAGAAGTGCCTGACTCCGTGGTATAACTCACAAACTCGCAGCTTAAAGCAGATAACCTGTAAGTTGGAGAGGAAATGGCGTCTCACTAATTTAGAAGATCTTCACTTAGCCTGGAAAAAGAGTCTGTTGCTCTATAAAAAAGCCCTCCGTAAAGCTAGGACATCTTACTACTCATCACTAATTGAAGAAAATAAGAACAACCCCAGGTTTCTTTTCAGCACTGTAGCCAGGCTGACAAAGAGTCAGAGCTCTATTGAGCTGAGTATTCCTTTAACTTTAACTAGTAATGACTTCATGACTTTCTTTGCTAATACAATTTTAACTATTAGAGAAAAAATTACTCAAAGACGTATCGTTATCTTTGGCTGCTTTCAGTGATGCCGGTATTTGGTTAGACTCTTTCTCTCAGATTGTTCTATCTGAGTTATTTTCATTAGTTACTTCATCCAAACCATCAACATGTCTGTTAGACCCCATTCCTACCAGGCTGCTCAAGGAAGCCCTACCATTATTTAATGCTTCGATCTTAAATATGATCAATCTATCTTTATTAGTTGGCTATGTACCACAGGCTTTTAAGGTGGCAGTAATTAAACCATTACTTAAAAAGCCATCACTTGACCCAGCTATCTTAGCTAATTATAGGCCAATCTCCAACCTTTCTTTTCTCTTAAAAATTCTTGAAAGGATAGTTGTAAAACAGCTAACTGATCATATGCAGAGGAATGGTCTATTTGAAGAGTTTCAGTCAGGTTTTAGAATTCATCATAGTACAGAAACAGCATTAGTGAAGGTTACAAATGATCTTCTTATGGCCTTAGACAGTGGACTCATCTCTGTGCTTGTTCTGTTAGGCCTCAGTGCTGCTTTTGATACTGTTGACCATAAAATTTTATTACAGAGATTAGAGCATGCCATAGGTATTAAAGGCACTGCGCTGCGGTGGTTTGAATCATATTTATCTAATAGATTACAATTTGTTCATGTAAATGGGGAATCTTCTTCACAGACTAAGGTTAATTATGGGGTTCCACAAGGTTCTGTGCTAGGACCAATTTTATTCACTTTATACATGCTTCCCTTAGGCAGTATTATTAGACGGCATTGCTTAAATTTTCATTGTTACGCAGATGATACCCAGCTTTATCTATCCATGAAGCCAGAGGACACACACCAATTAGCTAAACTGCAGGATTGTCTTACAGACATAAAGACATGGATGACCTCTAATTTCCTGCTTTTAAACTCAGATAAAACTGAAGTTATTGTACTTGGCCCCACAAATCTTAGAAACATGGTGTCTAACCAGATCCTTACTCTGGATGGCATTACCCTGACCTCTAGTAATACTGTGAGAAATCGTGGAGTCATTTTTGATCAGGATATGTCATTCAAAGCGCATATTAAACAAATATGTAGGACTGCTTTTTTGCATTTACGCAATATCTCTAAAATTAGAAAGGTCTTGTCTCAGAGTGATGCTGAAAAACTAATTCATGCATTTATTTCCTCTAGGCTGGACTATTGTAATTCATTATTATCAGGTTGTCCTAAAAGTTCCCTGAAAAGCCTTCAGTTAATTCAAAATGCTGCAGCTAGAGTACTGACGGGGACTAGAAGGAGAGAGCATATCTCACCCATATTGGCCTCTCTTCATTGGCTTCCTGTTAATTCTAGAATAGAATTTAAAATTCTTCTTTGTACTTATAAGGTTTTGAATAATCAGGTCCCATCTTATCTTAGGGACCTCATAGTACCATATCACCCCAATAGAGCGCTTCGCTCTCAGACTGCAGGCTTACTTGTAGTTCCTAGGGTTTGTAAGAGTAGAATGGGAGGCAGAGCCTTCAGCTTTCAGGCTCCTCTCCTGTGGAACCAGCTCCCAATTCAGATCAGGGAGACAGACACCCTCTCTACTTTTAAGATTAGGCTTAAAACTTTCCTTTTTGCTAAAGCTTATAGTTAGGGCTGGATCAGGTGACCCTGAACCATCCCTTAGTTATGCTGCTATAGACTTAGACTGCTGGGGGGTTCCCATGATGCACTGAGTGTTGCTTTCTCTTTTTGCTCTGTATGCACCACTCTGCATTTAATCATTAGTGATTGATCTCTGCTCCCCTCCACAGCATGTCTTTTTCCTGGTTCTCTCCCTCAGCCCCAAGCAGTCCCAGCAGAAGACTGCCCCTCCCTGAGCCTGGTTCTGCTGGAGGTTTCTTCCTGTTAAAAGGGAGTTTTTCCTTCCCACTGTCGCCAAGTGCTTGCTCACAGGGGGTCGTTTTGACCGTTGGGGTTTTTACGTAATTATTGTATGGCCTTGCCTTACAATATAAAGCACCTTGGGGCAACTGTTTTTTGTGATTTGGCGCTATATAAATAAAATTGATTGAAATTGATTGATTGATTAAACTTCAGTGACTCAGACAAACCAAATGTACATTCAGTTTGTTTATACAGCAACAAATCATAACATAGAATGTTAAGATTTGTTTATGGGGTTGAATGTATCACCTTAGACATGTAGACCTTTGCCTCATGGACACCATAAGGGAAAACTTCCTCGGTGTTTTTTGATTATTAGAAGAAACCCCAAGTAGACCAAACTTAGTAGGGTGACTAAGTTAGATTACTAGTTACTTTTTTAGTTACTTTCCCCATCTGCCGAAAACAACCCTCTGCCACCTCAAAATGACAATGACACCTGTTTTGCCAAAACTCTTTTTATAGTCACCCTTTCTTGACTTCAATGAAAATAAATACTTGTTTTATAAAAAGTAAAATAAAGACCTCTTTCTTGACCCTGTTGACAGCACTGCAACAGTAAAACAGTTTCTAACCTACATTGTTTATAAATGTAACTATTAAATTCTTTCTAACATTTTTCTAACATTTAAATTCTCTCTAAACATTTTATTTGTTGAAATTATTATTATTATAAGTAGTATTAGTAGTTGTAGTAAAAAAAGGTTTCAAAACTGGACCGTTAATCTAGGGGTGTTGGGGGGGGGCACATCCTTGCCCCATGCCCCTATTCCATCTGGATTCGCCCCTGCTTTGGCGTTTGAGCACAAAGAGTGGGTAACATTTATTTATGCAGAAAACATGACCGGATTTACAGGTAAGAACGTTTTATTGCGTTTTCACATCATGTGGTCCTCAGAAAGAGAGTTTAGGTGCATTTGAGTGGAAAATAGTGTCAGTTGTTGACGTGTCGCGGAGGATCAGCTGTTTTTAACGAGCAGATACAGAGCAGCTCAGAATTCTAAATAAAGGAGAAAAAAAGCATAAAAATGTCTTTGTAAAGCTCAGTGCAGGTGTGCTGTTGTCACCGTGCTTTAAGAGGTGAGGATGAGTCGTAGCTGCTGCAGAAAACCGCACATGAAAATCTTACAGCTCGCTTAAAGTGGGCAGTTCATTCGAACCCTGACCTCCTGCCCACGGACCAAGTTTAATGCTGCTATCGACCCACAATGCAAAAATAACAGTAACGCACAGCAACTTGGAGAAGTAACTTTAATCTGATTACTGATTTGGACAGATTAGTGCGTTAGATTACCCCTTACTAAAAAAAAGTAGTCAAATTATTGTCTTATAGATTGTCTTACAGACATAAAGACATGGATGACCTCTAATTTCCTGCTTTTAAATTCAGATAAAACTGAAGTTATTGTACTTGGCCCCACAAATCTTAGAAGCATGGTGTCTAACCAGATCGTTACTCTGGATGGCATTTCCCTGATCTCTGGTAATACTGTGAGAAATCTTGGAGTTATTTTTGATCAGGATATGTCATTCAAAGCGCATATTAAACAAATATGTAGGACTGCCTTTTTTCATTTACGCAATATCTCTAAAATCAGAAAGGTCTTGTCTCAGAGTGATGTTGAAAAACTAATTCATGCATTTATTTCCTCTAGGCTGGACTATTGTAATTCATTATTATCAGGTTGTCCTAAAAGTTCCCTAAAAAGCCTTCAGTTGGTTCAGAATGCTGCAGCTAGAGTACTGACGGGGACTAGCAGGAGAGAGCATATCTCACCCGTGTTGGCCTCTCTTCATTGGCTTCCTGTTAATTCTAGAATAGAATTTAAAATTCTTCTTCTTACTTATAAGGTTTTGAATAATCAGGTCCCATCTTATCTTAGGGACCTCGTAGTACCATATTACCCCATTAGAGCGCTTCGCTCTCAGACTGCGGGCTTACTTGTAGTTCCTAGGGTTTGTAAGAGTAGAATGGGAGGCAGAGCCTTCAGCTTTCAGGCTCCTCTCCTGTGGAACCAGCTCCCAATTCAGATCAGGGAGACAGATACCCTCTCTACTTTTAAGATTAGGCTTAAAACGTTCCTTTTCGCTAAGGCTTATAGTTAGGGCTGGATCGGGTGACCCTGGACCATCCCTTGGTTATGTTGCTTTAGACGTAGACTGTGGGGGGGTTCCCATGATGCACTGTTTCTTTCTTTTTTTGCTCCGTATGCATCACTCTGCATTTAATCATTAGTGATCGATCTCTGCCCCCCTTCTCGGCATGTCTTTTTCCTGGTTCTTTCCCTCAGCCCCAACCAGTCTCAGCAGAAGACTGCCCCTCCCTGAGCCTGGTTCTGCTGGAGGTTTCTTCCTGTTAAAAGGGAGTTTTTCCTTCCCACTGTGGCCAAGTGCTTGCTCATAGGGGGTCGTTTTGACCGTTGGGGTTTTTCATGGTTATTGTATGGCCTTGCCTTGCAATATGGAGCGCCTTGGGGCAACTGTTTGTTGTGATTTGGCGCTATATAAGAAAAAAGTTGATTGATTGATTGATTGAAATTAGAGTAACGCGTTACCGGCATCACTGGTTGTGACCATATTAACAAACCAAAAAGCACAAACCACAGTTGACAGAACATGCAGTGACAGACTTTTTGTAGCTAAGCAACAACGTGGTTGTGTTCACTCTGATGGGATAGTTCAAAACACGGCATTACCCCGAGTTAATACCCCCGACACACTCAAGGCTGAATGAGCCCGAATCCCATCTGATTGAAAATTCGACCCACATTCAGGAGGTGTGGATGTGCTTTCTGAGTGCAGTCTAAACAGTCTAAACTGTCGTGCGGCCGCCTCAAAATGTTTTACACATGTTCCGTGCCGTCTTACTGCATTCTGAACAATCAGACGGCGTGAAAACGGCATTCATGACATTCTGATCATGTTCAGGGGGATGTTCGCCATGTTTCCGCCACAGCCGAATGTCCTGAATGCCCCCTGAACACACCACAAGTGCACCTCGAGTGCTGCTGAATTATATTTCCTCACTCACAATCAGACCTCACTCGTATGTAAGTATGTAAGTGCATTTGTCATATTCTCACTGCATTTTGACAGCTGTCTGGGTGATCCTGATGTGTTCCATGTACATTTGTACCATGTTTGGAGGCTCATGTGCACAGCACGTGCATGAATCCATCGGGGTATTCGGACGGCTGCCCTCTGCAATTCTTATTCCCCCCAGATGTGACATGAATACTATTTTTTTTTTTACATTCTGCCTGATTTGGCTCGACTCATGCTCATTCATACTAAGTGTGATGGAGTCTAAGTGAAATAGAAGTTTCTAGTTGATGTACAACCCCTGGCAATAATTATGAAATCACCTGCCTCGGAGGATGTTCATTCAGTTGTTTAATTTTGTAGAAAAAAGCAGATCACAGACATGACACAAAACTAAAGTCATTTCAAATGGCAACTATCTGGCTTTAAGAAACACTATAAGAAATCAAGAAAAAAAATTGTGGCAGTCATGCAGTAACGGTTACTTTTTTAGATCAAGCAGAGGGAAAAAAATATGGACTCACTCAATTCTGAGGAATAAATTATGGAATCACCCTGTAAATTTTCATCCCCAAAACTAACACCTGCATCAAATCAGATCTGCTCGTTAGTCTGCATCTAAAAAGGAGTGATCACACCTTGGAGAGCTGTTGCACCAAGTGGACTGACATGAATCATGGCTCCAACATGAGAGATGTCAATTGAAACAAAGGAGAGGACTATCAAACTCTTAAAAGAGGGTAAATCATCATGCAATGTTGCAAAAGATGTTGGTTGTTCACAGTCAGCTGTGTCTAAACTCTGGACCAAATACAAACAACATGGGAAGGTTGTTAAAGGCAAACATACTGGTAGACCAAGGAAGACATCAAAGCGTCAAGACAGAAAACTTAAAGCAATATGTCTCAAAAATCGAAAATGCACAACAAAACAAATGAAGAACGAATGGGAGGAAACTGGAGTCAGCGTCTGTGACTGAACTGTAAGAAACCGACTAAAGGAAATGGGATTTACATACAGAAAAGCTACACGAAAGCCATCATTAACACCTAAACAGAAAAAAAACAAGGTTACAATGGGCTAAGGAAAAGCAATTGTGGACTGTGGATGACTGGATGAAAGTCATATTCAGTGATGAATCTCGAATCTGCATTGGGCAAGGTGATGATGCTGGAACTTTTGTTTGGTGCCGTTACAATGAGATTTATAAAGATGACTGCCTGAAGAGAACATGTAAATTTCCACAGTCATTGATGATATGGGGCTGCATGTCCCTCTGCTTGGTCTAGGGGTTGTAATCAAACATTTTTCCTGATAATGGCTGGAAACCCATCTTTTGGTCTTTGAGCCTGATGAAATGCACCATTATTGTATATTTCAGCAGCGGATTATAAAACTGTTCCGCTAAAGAGGGAAAAGCTTTCAACGCCATGAAGAAGAACAATCAACACACAGTAAATTCATCCAGCTTTTATGACTGATGCAACTCTACATTACCTGGAGAATGGGAACAGGTGGTCTCAAACCAAGAACTTTCTGTTTTAAAAGCACGTGTGTTAACCATGAGCTGCCCTGGTTGAACCTGACGCAGTACACCGCAGTCTGCTTTTAGAATGTAACATGATGATCCTGGCCCCGCATCCCAGGGTGCTGGATGACCCCCTGCCAGTGACTGCGTGCTCATCTCAATAATGCACTTTGTTTTGATGCTGGTTTTTCTGTTTCCTGTTTCTTCAGCTTGGTAAAAACCTTGTGACTTTTAGAATGGCCTAAGCAGTGGGTCACCCCTCTGAGTCTGGTCTGCTTGAGGTTTCTTCCTCAGTATCATCAGAGGGAGTTTTTCTTTGCCACTGTCACGTGTGTGCTTGCTCTAGGGGTTGGTAAGGTTGGACCTTACTCCTGTGAAGCACCTTGAGGCAGCTTTGTTGTGATTTGGTTCTACAGTAGTGTTCAGAATAATAGTAGTGCTCTGTGACTAAAAAGATGAATCCAGGTTTTGAGTATAGTTCTTATTGTTATATGGGAAACAAGGTACCAGTAGATTCAGTAGATTCTCACAAATCCAACAAGACCAAGCATTCATGATATGCACACTCTTAAGTCTATGAAATTGGGCTATTAGTAAAAAAAAAGTAGAAAAGGGGGTGTTCACAATAATAGTAGCATCTGCTGTTGACGCTACAAACTCAAAACTATTATGTTCAAACTGCGTTTTTAGCAATCCTGTGAATCACTAAACTAGTATTTAGTTGTATAACCACAGTTCTTCATGATTTCTTCACATCTGTGAGGCATTAATTTTGTTGGTTCGGAACCAAGATTTTGCTCGTTTACTAGTGTGCTCCCATTCCCATTTCCCATATCATGATGCTTGCACACCATGCTTCACTGTCTTCACTGTGAACTGTGGCTTGAATTCAGAGTTTGGGGGTCGTCTCACAAACTGTCTGTGGCCCTTGGACCCAAAAAGAACAATTTTACTCTCATCAGTCCACAAAATATTCCTCCATTTCTCTTTAGGCCAGTTGATGTGTTTTTTGGCAAATTGTAACCTCTTCTGCACATGTCTTTTATTTAACAGAGGGACTTTGCGGGGGATTCTTGCAAATAAATTAGCTTCACACAGGCATCTTCTAACTGTCACAGCACTTACAGGTAACTCCAGACTGTCTCTGATCATCCTGGAGCTGATCAATGGGTGAGCCTTTGCCATTCTGGTTATTCTTCTATCCATTTTGATGGTTGTTTTCTGTTTTCTTCCACGTGTCTCTGATTTTCTTGGTCCATTTTAAAGCATTGGAGATCATTGTAGATGAACAGCCTATAATTTTTTGCACCTGCGTATAGGTTTTCCCCTCTCCAATCAACTTTTTAATCAAACTACGCTGTTCTTCTGAACAATGTCTTGAACGTCCCGTTTTCCTCAGGCTTTCAAAGAGAAAAGCATGTTGAACAGGTGCTGGCTTCATCCTTACATAGGGGACACCTGATTCACACCTGTTTGTTCCACAAAATTGACAAACTCACTGACTGAATGCCACACTACTATTATTGTGAACACCCCCTTTTCTACTTTTTTTACTAATTGCCCAATTTCATAGCCTTAAGAGTGTGCATATCATGAATGCTTGGTCTTGTTGGATTTGTGAGAATCTACTGAATCTACTGGTACCTTGTTTCCAATGTAACAATAAGAAATATACTCAAAACCTGGATTAATCTTTTTAGTCACATAGCACTACTATTATTCTGAACACTACTGTATATAAATGAAATGAATTGAATTGAACTACTCAGCCACCATGTTACTAACTTGACAGCAAAATCCAGACTGTATGATGAGTCCTCCAGTCTGCCTGTGTTGTGTTCTGTTAAATAGAGTGTATTCCCCTCTGCTGTATCCTAGCTTCAATAACATCAGCACTGAATTGGAAGACACTTGTGATGTGAGTAGCTGGGATCTTATTACGAGTTTTGCACACAGACACTCAGGCTGGTGCAAATAACTATCTCTGCACTGATGGAGGCTTTCCTGCAGGCCAGTGTGTGAGTCATAAGACGATCAGCCTGAGTCCGTAGACTGAAAATTAGATGGAAATGTTTCAGGAAGAAGGGCCAAATTTGTACATTGTTACCACAGAGCTGCCAAGCCAATATAATTGCCGTACTGCAGACAAAATAGTTTCAAATGAAGCTGCTTTAGGAATCTGAGATACAGTCACCAAGAGAGGCATCAGCAGACTGTGTTCATCCAGCTGTTGCTCTGGTTACACTCTGTGGAAGGTGAAAAGGGCAGAGTTATGAAGTGAGAGAGGCCTATTTGTTAAGCACCAACATCTGTGACTGCAGAGGGCATCCTTTGAAAATCCTCTCCATTTTAGAGTTGTTATACTCTGGCGCCCTGTAGGTCATTTTAATTCAGGCCCTGAAATCAAAGTGTGGGGGTGTTCAGGTTTGCCTCCCATTCCCAGAACCATTTAATCTTACTAACTATATTGGCGTCACTTTTTGTCTTTGCAGCGGGATTGATGGCTTCAGCGTTTAATGGGTGACTTTCAGATCCCGGGGACGATTTGTGGAAACGGCTCTTTAGGCCACAAACACGCACACAAATCTGACAGTTTGCAGCAGCGTATGCAGAAAAAACAACATGCACATAAACGTGCCCCGCATGTAGGCGTGTCCTCATCAAATCGATGATTAACGTAAGGACGGTCGCTGAGCCGCAACTATTCGTCTCCCTCGATCTTGAGTTATTTGGGAGAATGTGTGGGACCTCAGTGATGCCTAATTACTCCAGTCAGGTTCTTTAATCGTGGTGATTTTTCACGGCTGTAGTGACGAGACGCCCATCACTCTGATCAATGCCTCCCTCCATCCGGCTCATGAGGACTTTACATGCTGCAGGCAACAAGTCTGCACGAGCAAAACCGTTTTCATTTGGCCCCAACTGACTAAACCTGGCACACGTAACAAATACTGTACACATGAGCATTCCTAAAACTTTAGTTTTACTTTGAATTTCAACGCATTTTGCAAAGGAAAATATGGAGAATAAAGATCTTTTACTGGGATATCGAGCAACGTCTGGAAAATGGACAGTCCAATATGAATCTTATTCATTCAGGATTTTCCCCCAACTCATCATTCCTGAATGCAACATAAAAGTTATCAGATAAACAGTTTTGTGTTGCATGAACATGAGCTTTTCATTTGTGATTCATTTAAAACTGTATTAAATCACAAAGATCTTACTCTGATTAGTCCAACGTGACAAAAACCAGAGAACTGATTCAAAAAATATTAACCGCACATTTTATCTAATTAATCTCACTTAAAAGTTGCTCCTGTGAAACGTGTAATTTAAAATATAATTGCAGATCTATTCCCCAAATTAATATCGAGTCAACACAAAGGAAGGCTGTTTTATATAATATTTTAATTACCAAACTAGAATATGTAACCTACAAATAATTTATTGTCAACAACAAAATTTAATTGTTCAAGTACAAGCAGCTTTTAAATAAAAAAAGCCAAATGAACAGAAGGTAATGGAAAATATAGTGTGTCTTGTAAGCAGGAAAAAATCTGAATTAACTGCTGGAAATGTGAATATAGCCAGAGAGTCAAATAATAATATACACAGGTGTTTGAACCAGTGATTCAACTTTCTGTTAACGTGTAAGTAGTTGTGTTTTCAGTGAGATGTAATTAAAGTAACTTCTCTTTTTAGAATTTCTTTTCAAACTGTGCACTGTATAAAGCAGGCAAAAGTGGCATCATGACTGGCATCGACCTACGAACTTGTCTGTGCCATTCCATTGCAATGCAGTGACATTGTGTTGATTGTTTTGTATTTAAATTTATCAGTTACAGATTCGAGTTGTCATTAACCCTCTGGGGCCGACGCCGTCGTGCATGACGGCTAAGACCAAGCTTTACTAAATTAGAAATAACTTTTGAATGATATGAGCAGTGATGCCGGTAACGCGTTACTCTAATCTGACCACTTTTTTTAGTAACGAGTAATCTAACGCGTTAATCTTTCCAAATCAGTAATCAGATTAAAGTTACTTCTCCATGTCACTGTGCGTTGCTATTATTTTTCATTGTGGGTCGATAGCAGCATTAAACTTGGTCCGTCGGCAGGAGGTCGGGTTCGACTGAACTGCCCACTTTAAGCGAGCTGTGAGCTTTTCATCCACGGTTTTTTGCAGCTGCTCGACTCGTCATCACCTCTTAAAGCACGGTGATCAGCACACCTGCACTGAGCTTTACAAAGTCATTTTTATGCTTTATTTTTCTCCTTTATTTATAATTCTGAGCTGAGCCGCTCCGTATCGTCTCGTTAAAACAACTTATCCTCCGCGACGCATCAACAACTAACACTATTTTCCACTCAAATGCACCTAAACTCTCTTTCTGAGGACCGCATGATGTGAAAATGCAATAAAACTTTCTTACGTGTAAATCTGATCATGTTTTCTGAATAAATAAATGTTATCCATTCTTTGTGCTCAAACGCCAAAGCAGGGGCGAATCCAGATGGAATGGGGGCGTGGGGCAAGGATGTCCCCCCCTCACAACACCCCTAGATTAAAGGTCCAGTTTTGAAGCCTTTTTTTACTACAACTACTAATACTACTTAAAATAATATTAATTTTGACAAGTAAAATATTTAGAGAGAATTTAAATGTTAGAAAAATACTAGAATGAATTTAATAGTTACATTTATAAACAATGTAGGTTCAAAATTGCAAGTTTTACTGTTACAGTGCTGTCAACAGTTAAATATGAGGTCAAGAAAGAGGTCTTTATTTTACTTTTTATAAAACAAGTATTTATTTTCATTGAAGTCAAGAAAGGGTGACTATAAAGTAAGTTTTGGCAAAACAGGTATCATTGTCATGTTGAGGTGGGTTGTTGTCGGCAGCTGGGGAAAGTAACTAAAAAAGTAACTAGTAATCTAACTTAGTTACTTTTACAATTGAGTAATCAGTAAAGTAACTAAGTTACTTTTTCAAGGAGTAATCAGTAATCAGTAATTGGATTACTTTTCCAAAGTAACTGTGGCAACACTGGATATGAGATAGAAACTTACTTTTTTTTTGCTGAAAAGTTAACTCCGCGGACTTTCGAGCCAGCCATCGGCCATCTTTGTACTCCTCATAGAAGCTGTGTGATGACGTGTGCAATGTGAGTGTCCAATCAGAATTGGTTCACCGTCACATGGTTTTCCAAAATCCAATCGTAGGGCAGATTTCCCTCACGTGAAAAGCCTAAGATCGTTTTCAGGAGTGATGTGTTACTAGTTGGCCCGTCTGAATAGCCCCCTGGGTGCTCCAATGAGTACATACTATTAGTACATGCTCAGTGCGCTCTGCGCCATTACGCACAGTGATCAGTGAAAGCAGGAGCAGACAGAGAGCCTCTGATGACAATCTCACGTGCTCAAACAAAGAGTGTGTAACTATCAGGATTGCTCCACTAGTTTGCATGTGAATGTTACTGAATAACTCTGCTGGTTTCTCTGCGTAAAGCACTGTTTACCATATCAATGGACAACAAAACGTATAGACTATTTTGTATATATTGTTCAAAATGTGCATTTGTGTTTATTGTTTGAACCTTTTTGTTGTGCAGTCTTTCACACAAGACAGGCTGTAACATCCTGGTATCATTTGGAAATATAACCTTATAAGGTTTTGAATAATCAGGTCCCATCTTATCTTAGGGACCTCGTAGTACCATTAGAGCGCTTCGCTCTCAGACTGCGGGCTTACTTGTGGTTCCTAGGGTTTGTAAGAGTAGAATGGGAGGCAGAGCCTTCAGCTTTCAGGCTCCTCTCCTGTGGAACCAGCTCCCAATTCAGATCAGGGAGACAGATACCCTCTCTACTTTTAAGATTAGGCTTAAAACTTTCCTTTTCGCTAAGGCTTATAGTTAGGGCTGGATCGGGTGACCCTGGACCATCCCTTGGTTATGTTGCTTTAGATGTAGACTGTGGGGGGTTCCCATGATGCACTGTTTCTTTCTTTTTTTGCTCCGTATGCATCACTCTGCATTTAATCATTAGTGATCGATCTCTGCCCCCCTTCTCGGCATGTCTTTTTCCTGGTTCTTTCCCTCAGCCCCAACCAGTCTCAGCAGAAGACTGCCCCTCCCTGAGCCTGGTTCTGCTGGAGGTTTCTTCCTGTTAAAAGGGAGTTTTTCCTTCCCACTGTGGCCAAGTGCTTGCTCATAGGGGGTCGTTTTGACCGTTGGGGTTTTTCATGGTTATTGTATGGCCTTGCCTTGCAATATGGAGCGCCTTGGGGCAACTGTTTGTTGTGATTTGGCGCTATATAAGAAAAAAGTTGATTGATTGATTGATTGAAATACATAACACACTTCTTTAGCACTTTAATGCTAATCAATATTAACACAAAAGGTTAGCATTCTAAATTCTCAGAATTTCAGTGAACTGATTTTAGGAACGTTTCATTCTTTATTTTTAATTTAAAAAAATTTACATTGCAAGGTGTGGTAATTTGATCATTTTTAACAACCAATAAATGGTTAATGAATGAACATTAGTAAATATTGGAAACTGTGTGTTTCAAAGAAGTGGCAGCCTCTGGTGCTGGAAAACTAAGCAAATGCAGAAGATCCAAAACCTGCAGTTCCTTGAGTGGCCATTTGGGGCTGCCTCCGAAAGGGAGTGAATCCCCATATACCCCCATTTTAAAAATGTCATTTTACAGCAGAAATAAAAACATTTACAACCTTGTACAAAATCTAATTTTTTTCTCCACAACTAATTTCCCGATTCGTGATAAGTGTCAGTTTTTCATATAACTCATAGGTTTAAGCTATTTTAAAGTTGTGCTGCCTTTCAAATTTCACAAAATGGAAAAAATTTAGTTTGCAAATGACGTTGTGATCTGTTGTGGGAGTATGAATAAGGTTGAACTAGGGGTAAGTGGTACACCGGTGTCATAGTCATCATCGCTGTGCACTACGATATTGATTGCGCAAAACTATCAAGGATATGATAAATCCATTTTTTCCTCTATAATAATACAGAACCCTCACCAGAACCTTTTTGTAATGGCGCCAATGCTGAACAAAGAAAAATAATATCAAATATCCATTAATTTGGAAATCAGCAGTAATTTTGGCACAGCTCAGATCAGCGCTGCAGCGGTGATGAGAACCAGAGTCTGTCAGCACACCTGTGAAATACTTTATTATAATTTGCTATAAAGTCATTTTAACATGAAATCAAAGCATTATAATGTCAGTTTATTTTTGTAGCGTGTTGCAAAATGACATCTCATTTTAATGAAGGGAACATACCTGGGAGAATTCGAGAGCAAACATTTTATTTTCCTTCTTATTTACTGCAAGAGGAAATGCCTGCACGCAAGCATGAGGTTTTGAAATTACCAGAAGTTACCTTTGACCTCACGTGATGCACGTACACAAGGCCTGCACGCTAACATCCGTAAGATGTCTTGTAAATCACTTCAGAGGTGTTGTCTGGTTTAAAGATCAGTGTTTTTAGATTTAGAAGTGTTAATTTCTCACTAACCTTTATAAAATATATGAGAAAGCCGAGCCCACAGATTCAGTAAGCGCATCGGAGTCAGTGAGAGCAATCACGGTGATGCCGACCGGTGCCGCAACGGGTGCCGCAACCGGCCCGCCTGATAAGGACGCAGAACACAATGTGCTGTTAAAAAAAAAAAAAGCATGCAAAATTGCACTAAAAAAATCAGCGAAACTGTGAGACCGCGAAAGGTGAACTGCGTTATAGCGAGGGACCACTGTACATAAAATTATAGTGGTGCCAAAGAAAATTCTTTTTATTATTTAAAAAAACACAAAGGCTGTACATATTTATGCCATAAAGTTGTGAATGATTAGGGCTGTGGTTGCTTAAGTCACAGCTAATGTGCCAGGTACAGACAGCCACTGTTAGCGACTTTTGCTAAGGGGTTAGCTGCTAGCTGTGGACTCGAGTGTGTTTGTCTTTTCTGAGCAATTTATTACAAATGTCTGACATAATATTTCTTGCTGTGTGGTTAATTGTCCTAACAAATCATCTAAGAAGTCTGTGCTCCAGTGTTTCAGCTGAGTGAAATTTCATTGTTATTTAATTTGCATCTTAGCGCCATTAGAACTAATTAGCAGGTATCAATAGCTTGGAAGCATTAGCTGCACTGATAACATTACAGTTATTGTGGCTATATGCCAGTCATAGTTTACGAAAGCCGGATTCAAACCAATCCTTATTAGAGCCCCGCCCAGTATGCCAAAATATGCATAATTCAAGCAAACCCAGGTAAACTAGCCTCTTACCCTTTACTAGGTTTGCAGCTTTGCGATAGGTGGGAGTGTTCGGGCTTCTTTCTTCTGACCCAGGTCACACCAGTCTTGCTCACGTTCAACCCCTTTGCTTATTCATGGGTTGGCTGTGAATTAGGCGGAGTCATGCCCTGCCACAACCTCGGCACCCCAAACCAAACCACTCAAGCTTCAAACACGCTCTTAAGAAAACCTGTGAGTGACATCACGGAGGGTGTATCCAGTATGTACATTCAGCCTATGGCTTCAAATGACTGATTGTTTCTAAAATGTAATCGGATCTGGAACTAGATCTTGAGGATGGTTGGTCCTTGACACTTCAGCAAGTGCTGCTCTAATTTGACATTGTGATTGTTGTGTAGTTGAACGTGTGTGCTGGTTTCTCCGGCACTGCAGGGATTCTTCAGGCTCACAGCCCTTAAACTCTGGCTTTTAGTTAAAACAATGCCACAGCTGGGCAGATATAAAAGAAACTCTTTGTCTTTGACTTGCATGAGAGACTGATGGAAAAGAAGTGTGCTGTGCATCGCTTTATGTTGGGAGATTTACTGGGCTTCAAACTCCTGAGTGCCTGTCAAGATTAAATGAGAAGGCGAAGGAGAAGCAGAGGAGACTCATGCCACAGGCACATTAAGCTTTTTTCAGACATTTCTTTCTCTGTTTGTAGCCTTCTGTCCGCACTAAGCCAGCATTCTTTGCCTTCTGAAAAAGGAGCTTTTCAAAGATGGTCTGCAGAGATGATAAATCTGAAAACATCGCCTGTGTGGTTTAGTGCCAGCGGCTGAAAACTGAACTGAATCTCAGAAATAGTCCGAGCTCTGAGATTTTAAACACAACAAAAATAAACTTATGGTGCATGTATCTTGAATGTTAGCATAGAGATTGGATAGTAACGAGCAGTTGGTATTGTAACTGCATTTCAGAAAAACATGGAACGATAATATCCATGTTATGGAAAATGCAAATTAAAAAATATCTGTGATTCTTACATTTACTTTGACTTCTGTTTCATTGCACATAGTATGAACCCAAGATATTTCTTGTTTTAAGTAAATGTGAGGATCACTGCAGTTCTTTTTTTAAATTTGCATTTTCCATACGTCCCAACTTTTTCTGATTTGGGGTTGTAGTAACCTACTGTCAGGGCTTGAGTTTTGTTCTTTTGTGTTATCAGGGTTTTGGTTTGTTTATTCTGTTGTTGGGATTTTTCTGCTTGGGTCTGTCTGTCTCTGTTTCTCTTATTGGTTCTTGGTAATGGGTGTTTCTCTTTCTCTCTCTGGCCACGCCCTGCTTCTGGTGCTTTTCATGTGCACCTGTTCCTGATTTGCTGATTGCCACCTGGGGGTTCTATAAGCTCACTGGGTGGTATTGTTCTCCGGCAGTTTGTCGTGCCTTGTGCCTGCATTCCAGCTCTGTACCTGTGTTCTTGATCCTGCCTGTCTCATAGTGTGTACCTGACCTCCTGCCTGTTGTTTTGACCACGCCATTTTGCCTGATGATTTCTGTACTGCTGCTTTTGTTGGACTGCCTGCTCGTGTACCGACCACTGCATTTTCCTTCAGTAAAGATACCTAAAAAACAGAGCTGTCTGCCGGAGCTGTGCATTTGTGTCCTACCATCCCCGTGCATCCCGCCTGTCACCTACAGTACATGCATGTGCACCCTGTCAGGTGAACTCAGACATAAAATAGGTTTGACTATAAATGCTGTTGGACTGGAGCTTGTTTGCCGGCTTAATTAGCAGAATTGTATGAAATCAATATTTCAAAAGTTCATGTTGCAACCAATAAATAATGAGTTTGCATTGAAACATGGTAACTGCTGATTGAGAGGGAGGGACATTTGGAGTGAAAACCAGGTGAAATTCAAAATGAAATTCGCCATCACACCTGAAGCCTTACACTCCACTATAGTTATTACTGCATTATAACTAGGGATGGGACAAATTGTCGTAACAATCGGCTAGCTAACATCCGACTAGTTGACTATTTTTTATTAGCCAACTACAACCCCAATTCCAGTGAAGTTGGGACGTTGTGTAAAATGTAAATAAAAACAGAATACAATGATTTGCAAATCCTCTTCAACCTATATTCAATTGAATACACCACAAAGACAAGATATTTAATGTTCAAACTGATAAACTTTATTGTTTTTGTGCAAATATTTGCTCATTTTGAAATGGATGCCTGCAACACGTTTCAAAAAAGCTGGGACAGTGGTATGTTTACCACTGTGTTACATCACCTTTCCTTCTAACAATACTCAATAAGCATTTGGGAACTGAGGACATTCATGATTGGGTATAAAAGGAGCATCCCCAAAAGTCTCAGCCATTCACAAGCAAAGATGTGGCGAGGATAACCACTTTGTGACCAACTGCATGAAAAAATAGTCCAACAGTTTAAGAACAATGTTTCTCAATGTTGAATTGCAAGGAATTTAGGGATTCTGTCATCTACAGTCCATAATATAATCAGAAAATCCAGAGAATCTGGAGAACTTTCTACATGTAAGCGGCAAGGCCGAAAACCAACATTGAATGCCCGTGACCTTCGATCCCTCAGGCGGCACTGCATTAAAAGCTCACATCATTGTGTAAAGGATCTTACCGCAGGCTCAAGAACACTTCAGAAAACCATTGTCAGTTAACACAGTTCGTCGCTACATCTACAAGTGCAAGTTAAAACTCCACCATGCAAAGCAAAAGCCATACATCAACAACATCCACAAACACTGCCACCTTCTCTGGGCCCGAGCTCATTTGAAATGGACAGACACAAAGTGGAAAAGTGTGCTGTGGTCTGATGAGTCCACATTTCAAATTATTATTGGAAATCATGGACGTCGTGTCCTCCGGACAAAAGAGAAAAAGACCATCCAGATTGTTACTGGGGGGTTGAGACACTCTTTGGATCTGTTCCTGCTGCAGAGTCCATTCCTTGGTGCCTCCTTTGAGTTTCACCATGAATACAAGTATTCGAAATTGGCTTCATTCATTCAATGTCAAAGTTAGTCACAGACTAGTCGACTAATGATTTTCATTGGTCCAACCCTAATTATAACACATTTTCAGGTGTCACTTTCATATCAAATAAGTGCACTCTCTGGATGAGGAAATCTTGGGTGAATTTGCACATGCATGGTTACTGACCTTTGTGACTTTTGTGATATTTGTGACCTAGTTAAAAGTAAGTTAGTCAAAACAATGTCCCCACAATAAGCCATCAACACTTTGAGATATCGCTTTCATATCGGTTACACGTGCTTTCTGTATCATCTTTGTCAAGTTTGCATGGGAGTACTCTGTGACCCTTGTGACATCCACGACCGTTGTGATGTTGCTAAAAGTAGGTCACAGTGAAAACCATGTTGGCATAATAACCCCTCTGTACGTCCAGTTATCACTTTCGTCTCGGACGCACATTCTTTGGACCAGCATCTTGGGTGATTTTCCCCGTGAGTACTGTGTGACCCTTTTGACATCTGTCACTCTTGTGACCTAATTAAAGGCAGGGAACATTCCAAACCTTGTCGCTGCAATAACACATCAACACGTATTGGACACACATGCTCTTTGGACCAAACTCTTGTGTGAGTTTGCACAAGAGTACTCTGTAACCCTCATGGTCAATATCTTGGATGAGTGCACATTTGAGGACTCTGTGACCCCTGTTTCCTCTGTGTGACACCTGTGACCTCTCTTTTACATTCCACACCTTGTTGCTGTGATAATCCATCAGTGCTTCTAAGTATCATCTTCGTATCAGATACATGTGCTTTCTGGGCCAAAATTCTTGGATGAGTTCTCATAAGACTGCTCTGTGATCCTTTTGATCTCTGTGACCATTGTGCCCTAATTAAAAGTAAGTCACAAGCAAAACTTTCCTGCCACAATCCATCATTGCATCCAGGTGCTGCTTTCATATCGGAGACACGTCCTTTGTAGAACAACATGTCAGAACAGATGCACTTAACTGAGCAGTTTCCATCATATGTATATCATATGTTTATGTGTTAATACGACACCTCACTTGCTTTAATTCTATCAGATGAAGTTGTGATCATCACTCACTCACCCATCGTCTACAGTTCATCCAGGACCGGGTTGCGGGAGTTGTGATCATAATAATTCTTAATTTAGTGCAGCTGCTGTCCTATATTTTGACAGCGATCTTAAGGGAAACAATCTCACGATGTTTGTGTAGATGTGCACGTACGTAGCGTTCCTGATTGTATCCTCCTCAGTCTCAGTCCCACCTTGTGTCAGCAGAGCCTTTATCGTCACAGGTGCTGACCCCTCTTTTCCTTCTTTAGCTGGAGTGTCAACAGAATTACGTCCAGGTGCTGACAGGCTTTCTCCTCAGCACAGTGAAAGGTTGCATTCAGTTTCACAGCAAGTGTCTGTTGTGAACCTTCTCGCCCACTTTGCTATTGTGCATCCTTCATCGAGCCACAAACTGCCAGTGAGCGCACACAGAGGCCGGCGTAGATTTGTCGGGAAGCAGCTGATGTATGGTGATGAGTTCTGCAACGTGGATGGAAAACCATGAATACAGAGTGTGTGTTTGTGGCCTCCGTTGTGCTGAGTTGACAGCTGCTGAGCTGAGAGATTGCTCTGCAGTGGGAGCTGATGGTGCTGTCAAACCGGCTTGTTTCTTCTACGAGGAGCTATCTTCCAGCTATTCTTCCTCTCCAATCACACCTCTAATCGCTTTCTCTCCACTTTTAGACCAAAATACATATTATCAGCAGCTACACTCACTCTGAGGAAAACAAGTGCCCCACAGCTGAATACCGTTTCCATGCTGGAATATGCCACTGGTTAATTTACAGTCCAGCTTATGGACTTTGTTCTCCCGGGAGCTGTAATTAGGGGAAAGACTGAGAGCTGTAGCCTGTTTCAGCACCGAGTGTTGGACAGTTCCTCAGTCCTGTGCAGCTGCTTGTGTTGGAAAATGCCATCACCAGGGCTTTGAACTTTGAACTTTTGAACCGGAACTGGTTTGTTCCGAACAGAAACAGTATTGTAACATTTCTGGTTTTGGGTTCCACCCCAAAATTAACATTCCCAAACTGGCTAGAACAAGAAAATATCATTTCTGGGCTGGTTAATAACATTCCATGTCAGCTGTGGGACACTGAAAACACTGTATATGCCAAACCTGCATGTGGCGCTATAACGCTCCCATGAAAATTTTAATTTGACCTGTTATATTGTTTCAGTCAGATTCATCATCACAGCCTGACGATAAGACTAATTCATTTTTCTGAAAAAAATTACTGAAGAAACGCAGAGTGGCACAAACCGAGTGGACACAAATGCAAACTCTCACAGCAGAAGCAGTTAAAATAAAGTTTAATTGTTGTAACAGGCAGGGATTCAATACACAGGTGGTCCAGCAGTGGAGCAAAGGTACAGACAGGCGTAAGGCTGAGGCTTCGTCCAACAAACAGCCAGAGGTCAAAAACCACAGCGTGGTGGCAATCAGAGGCAGAGACAAAAACGTGGTCAAGGACAAAACAAGGTCAAATACCAGCAGGCTGAATTCAAGACTAAACAAGGCAAGGTGTGGGGCTGGAAAGTGAATAACATTAAACAATCTGGTGTTATGGATAAGACGCGGAGTGAGGAGCGGTCCAGTATCTGACTGAACCCAGCATGAAATAATCAGAAGCAGTTCCAAAAAGAAAACACAATTATTTTTCTCCCCTTTGTGCTGTACATAAAATACTAATTAATTAAAGTTCTGGTGAGGTGAAAAGGCGGCGCGCTCTCTCAGCGTCTCAGCAGTCGGAGTCCGAATGTTCAGGACTCAGGAGTTCTGCCGACACCCCCCCAGGTGACTTTTTCCCAGAACTGTACTCTGCGAAGGAGGAACAGAGATGAGATTATTCAACACTATTACTACGAAATATTGTTTGGAGGCAAACTTATCAGCTACACGTTTAGGTCTGAATTCCAACTTAATTCAAGGAGGCTGCTGCTCACAGCTAGTGGAGGATCATTAATCCGCACGCCACTGCCGTGAGGAGCACGCCAAACACTTTCCACCAATAATTACTTATAGCTGCGTATAAGACGCCAATTTACATTCACGGATAAACATTTCAGAATATTCACCTCTGCCGTGTGCTGACAACGTTTGTCTCTCACCCTCGTCCTCCTTCACAGGCGCGATGTCAGACTCTGAAACGGCCCTCAGCGTCCCCACACGGTCGTCACAAGGTCGTATTCTCCGGCAATCTTATCCAACTCACTGCTGGTTTAAATGTAGTTCTTCATCACTACATTGGTACCAGCTGGAAGTCCTCAGATCTGCACGTGAACATCACAGGTGTCGTGGATTGTCCTGATAGAGAGCCGCACGAGAATGCAACAGGTGCAGCCAATCATTGTAACAGAGGAGAGAGACTCTTCTGCACCACATTTTCCTCAGAGAACAGCCCCAAATCACCTGGGAAGGAAAATAAACACAAAACAACCCAACCTTGTCCAGCCAAACCCCCCCCAACACACAACATCTGGCAGGGGACTGTGAGACTGTGAAGGTTTAAATAGTGGCTGACTAATTAGGGTGTGGAATGAGGAACAGGTGTGCAGAATGCTCTGGAAGGGGGCGTGACCGGGGAAGACAAAGATTAAACTCTGTGCAAGATAGTGACGAAGGGAGTACACACAGTGGAGTGATGTAATACACAAAGATGCGTGAACAGGTGCCAATGTATCCTGCGGGCTATGTTCTCAACTCCTGGGGGTCTTGGCGTATTGCATGCTTGGCACCTTTTTCCATTGAGGACATCGAGGATTTATTCATATTTGGTCTTGTGGTAGCAGGGCTGGTACTTTCTCGCGTATGTGCTGCCCTGATCTGTCGGAAAATTGGCAAGATGGCGGCATCAAGAACAACGGCCCCTCACTTGTCCGTCATGATTACCGAGGTGGGAAAGGCATTGCATTCTCAGACTGCAATGA